>NC_056738.1:471581240-471619198 GCF_019279795.1 Protopterus annectens
AATGGAATCCTGTGTGAATAGTATGTGTACTTTAATGGAGGAATAACCAGCACTTTTTTGAATTTGTTCAAAAGCCACTTTATAGCTGGAAGAGGTACTTAGTTTGTAGTTCTAGGCAAAAAACACAAAACAAACGTGCTGAAATTACTGGGCATCAGGCTGACTGCACTGACATGTACAGGAGCATATTGACTAATGTAAGGTGTACAGTAACAATGTTTGGAGTACTTTAGGTTAGGATATAGTGGCTGTTGTACAACGTATGGACACACTGTGTAAACTTCTGTGTCATACTGCAGCTGTAATGTTAAAAGGAAATAACACTCACACCTGCCACCATTGTGCATCACCATGTATGAGGGAGTACTGATGGCCACATCAACGTTACTTTAAGAGTTCTTTCTTTGTCACCTTGTTGGCTGCTGCAAGACTGATTTACCTCTACCTAACCTGAGCTGTAAGACACACAACTTGTGCAGATTACTGTATTCTGACAAACATTTGACCTATTACTTCCTAAACATTACTACTGATTATATCGTAATATTGCTGTATCTTTGGACTGTCAAGATACTGCTATAATTATGGAAAATGTAGAATGGTTTGTATATCACATTTAAAAAATAAATGTAATATAAACAAAACTAGGTCTTAATGGAAACATAAATACTGAGGCACATTTTACAAATGAAATGTACAAGTTTTATATTTCAACCTATTTATTTTTCTGAATATCTTCCACTGGTGAGAATAAAACATAAATATACAAAAATAGATATACATATTTCTCTAAAACAATATACAATTGCTGATGCTTCAACCATGATTATTTATTCCCATGAGCACCACTGTGTTATTTGCCATCTGTTACATGAAACTGCAACATGTCCTTTTACACTCATAACAATGATCAAATGCAAGTAGAGTACTGACACAAACGCATATGTAATATGAAGTTTATGGTGTTGGGTACCCACAATATTTGCAGTAAAAAATAAAGCATACACCAGTGCATAACTGAAGTAGTGCACACTTTAGAACAAACACTGATCTGGACTGTAATACTGATGTAGGTAACTAGTATTTTAAAAAGCACCAGTAATAATACCCGCACTAACATCAAAGTGATTATCTGAAGTCACAGCATTCTGTTAATAGTTGCTCAATTCAAAGTTGTAAAATTATGTGATAAAATTGAGTGAGCAAAGCTTGTTAAAGTTCCACATCTTTTTAGCTGTTTAAAAAGGACAGCGCTACCTACTCATCAAACCCCAGACATGTAAAACATTGTGTAACACCAGCACCAACTGAAAGCATTCTTCTAAAACAAACGATTTACAATGGAAGTGTGCATAATGATATAGCTACATAATGTATTCTAACTAACTGAAGAAATCAATGAAATATATGTTGCGCCACATTGTCACAGTCTGCGATTTTTCGTGTCACATTATTGATGACTATGCATATATCTGCAGAGATTCTGACTACATTCATACTCCTGCTGGATGTATCTTTAGGGCATTAGTTACTTATCTGCCTTCATTTGCAGGAATGTTACTGCACAATGCAGTCCAATTCCATGTGCATGTCACTCTTACATCTACTTTATATGTTTGGCTTGTCTTCATTAGGCTACTCATAAAACAGAAACATTCTAGTACTACTTCACTTCCCTATCCTGTACATTACTCCAGGGAAAGAATACAGTTGCTATGGTCTATTTTTAGGTTTCCCTTGACACCAGTCATCACTGCTTCTTTAGGGAAATTCCCTGCACTGCTTCAGTTTTCAGCTTGATTGAACTGCCAGTGTCATTGCACTATATCAGTGAAATGAAATATACACAAATACTGATATTTTAAACAACAAAGTACAATATTTGCAGAAATGAGGTAAACTACAATATGACCATGGAGCACTACCATCAAGACAAGAAGTAAGCACGCAAGTAATGCTACTGGGTCTTTGCCCTATAACACTGATAGTATGGCTGGTCAACAGAACCACAGTGTTCAAAGCCATGAAATGTAATGTCAAATTAGGGCACTGCCACAGATGAAAATACACTTGTTTTTAGTGCGTCACACTACTACACTGCTCTTTTTGCTGCATTTGTTGCAAAAGAACCTCTTTGTGGTTTTCACACACCGGTCATACTTTGTAACACCAGCACATGTGAAATGTAGCCATGTTTTACATTCATGGCATTCAGTCATGCTCTCATCCACTTTATATATGTTACAGAAGCAATGCAGTGTCAACAACTTTCGTGCACTTTTTTTTTCACTAATGTATGTGGAAACATCTTAATCTCTCTCTCATCAATGCACTGAATTAAATATTGTCTCGTTTCCCTTTGGATGAAGTGTATGTTGGACAAACATGATTCATTTGCAAGAGCTACAGCACTGGCCACAGCAAAAAGACCACAGTCACTGGATCCCATCTTTCTGACAACACAAAAAATTAATGTCAAGCACTTGATCTGCACTAGCAAATAATGGAGCATACATTCTAATGAGCTGCTCCATTAGTGTGTCTTAGATGCCAGACAATTGTAAAGAGTCATAGACTGTTACACATGTGCCACACCTGCTTGACACAACCCAGTGTGCCCCAACATGATGAATCTGTATAATCTTTGCAGATTCAATTTCACTCACGGACTTATGAGCAAGAAGCACAGTGTCTATAAAACCACCATAGCATGGATGCTTTTCTGCAAGTAAATACTGACATGCATTAATGATGTTATCATTGAGCCATTTCTGTCTCGGTATGTCAGCTTGATTTCACAAATTAGTGTCCAGGTATCATCTTCATCTTCTACTGTGTCTGACTGTTCTTCCCGCGCTGTCAGTCTGCTACCTCGAAGTAATGAGCATCTGTCTGCATCCTATGTGACTCCATGTAACTGCTCCTCTGGTGGTGTCATTGCGATAACATCACTAACTGACAAGATATCAACATCATCTTCGATTGTGTATTTATGTTCTTTGGTATTTTTGGATGTCATTAAAGTACTTTCACAGGCATCAACCTTCTGCAGGTCTGCTTTTTTCCCAACCCTCTGTGCTCCCACATGTTTTCTCTTTCCATATTTTCATTGTGGAAGGGGGTGTATTTGTCCATGTGACTCAGTCAGTGGTAAACCATGATCAGCTGGTATTTCTGCTAATGCATATTCTGATCCCTTATTTAGCATATCAGACATGTTTTTTTAGGCTTTCATTTGTCACCAAATAAACAGAATTGGTTATTTTCCTTAGGTACTGTGTACACTGCCCGATTAACATGGTTCTCCTACTTCTCCTACGTGGCGGCAGGTCAAGTAATGATTGATCTGTTTTCAGTACCTGTGCACACTCCTGTTTTGCAATTGTGTCTTCGGATGTCTCCCACTGATCACTGCACGACAAACAGTCTTTAGCTAATATAAACAATGGGTTTTCAGAATATGAGTTATGAAGGCTATTCCAACTCCATCCAACAATGCAGCGAAAAATGTAACACATGTGTTTGCATGGCAAGAGGAATCTTCTCCAGTCTTCACAACTGCATGATGGTGACTCACTGCCCAAATCAACTGTGTATGTTTTTCGTTATGAGACTCACTTTTTATTTTGAACATTCCATGTTAAGTTGTCAATCTTGCCTTCATTCTTGCTGGATGGGTTCGGAGCCGATCCTCGGCTCCGACTCGGCACTTGCTTTAGCTTGAGAACTCCTTTTACCAGCTCGAGGCAACCCTATATCCCATGATGCAAGGCAGAACTACCTCAGATCTCGTTTGCCGCTTAGCGAAAGAGGTCTCCTTTGCCAGCTGAGGTAAGTGATTTTCTTGGTAAAATCAGAAAAGCTTAGTTAGGGTTTTATTTTCCCCTTTTTATTCATAGTATAGTCTGTAGTCAGTTACAGCCCACCCTATTCCCTTGTTTTTCAAGAAAAGATTGCCTCGCAGCTTGCAATCCTGAATTCCATATCTAACTCCTCCATGCGGCTCATATCCTATGCGGCCGATGGAGCGAGCAGGGCCGCAGGCACAGGAGTTGCTCTTAGACGCCAAGCCTGGATGCGGCTTTGTAATTTTGCGGACCCCTTTAAGGCGTCCTTCACTAATACCCCCTTTGATGGTTCGGCTTTGTTCGGACCTCAGGTGAAGGATACCTTGACCAGGTGTGAGCAGGACGGTAAAACTCTTTCTGCCGTTGGAGTCCAATTTTCCACTCCTTCTAGACCATATCCCAAGGGTCAGAAGGGGAAGATGTGGTTCCGTAAAGCCCAAGGAGCTACACGGACGCGTGGTCAGTTTACCCCAGAGGCAGAGGGGTAACAATAATAGACGCTGCCCTAGAGGCAGGGGGGGTCCTCAGAACCAGGGCAACAGGGAGTCTCTTCCTGAGAAGCCCTTTCAGCATCCCTGAGGTGTTGCCCGACTGTCCACCCTTGGAGGCAGTCGGGGGAAGGATTTCACTGTACCCAGTAGCCTGGCAATCCCTATCACAAGAGATGTGGGTACAGTCGATCATATCCGAGGGTTACAAAATCCCCTTCGAAAGGTTTCCCATACCTCTAAAATCCCTTCCAGACATCTCACCCGGTCAAAGGGATTTGGCAGAACAGGAGGTTTCAAAACTCCTAGAAAAAAGAGCCGTCCAGACGGTGCCGGCAGACCAGGTAGGATCCGGCGTCTACTCGAGATTCTTTTTGGTCCCCAAAAGGACGGGAGATTGGAGACCAATATTAGACCTGAGCAATCTAAACAGATTTGTCAAGAAGGCAAGATTCCGGATGGTCACGCTTCAGTCCATTCTGCCATTTTTGGGCAAGGACAACTGGATGTGCTCTATAGACCTTCAGGATGCGTACTATCACATAAAGATTCACAGACGCTCCAGAAGGTTTCTCCGCTTTCGGCTAGGGACCAGTCATTACCAATTCAGAGCACTGCCCTTTGGCCTCACTTCAGCCCCCAGAGTGTTTACCAAATGCATGGCAGTGGTCACAGCTCATCTGAGACGTCAAGGATTCTAGGTGTTTCCCTACTTGGACGACTGGCTCCTCTCCGCCACCACCAAGTGTCAGCTTCTTCAGTCCAGAGACTACACTCTTCAGCTTTGCAGGAGTTTGGGAATTTCAGTAAATTTCGAAAAATCTTCTCTGCTGCCTTGCCAATCTATCACCTTTATAGGCGCAGAATTAAACACCGTCAAAATGTTAGCCAGACTAACAGATCAAAGAATTCTGGACATCCAAAAATTCGTTCGGATTCTGTTGCAAAGCAACAAGATCAAAGCCAGATTTATACTGAAGGTTCTAGGTCTTATGGCTGTGGCCATTGTTCTTCTACCACTGGCTCGCTTCCACATGCGTCTTCTGCAGTGGATGCTATTCACGCAGTGGTCGTACCACAGTCTTCCGATGAGGCACGAAATCTTAGTCACACAGTCGCAGAGCTCATCTGAACTGGTGGATATCTTCCCCTCTTCTTCATCAGGGCCGACCCTTTATTCCCCCTCCTCCAGTTGCCACAGTCACTACGGATGCCTCTCTGATCGGGTGGGGGGGGCATTATCAGGGCAGGATGGTCCACGGGACGTGGCAACCCATAGAATACCATCTGCACATAAATGTCCTGGAGATGAGAGCAGTGCTTTTAACGTTGCAAGCCCTCAACGACTTTCTTCTCACGGGGACTATTGCAGTACAAACGGACAACATGTCCGTGGTCTGGTACATCAACAAACAGGGCGGGACCAGGTCCTATCCGTTATGTCGAGAAGCTTTCAGACTTTGGCAATGGGCGATCTCTTCTCAGCGGTTTCTGATAGCAACGCACATCCCCGGCAGGTCCAACCTATTGGCGGAAAGGCTGAGCAGATCCGTTCTGATGCCTCACGAGTGGTCTCTCAATCAATCTGTAGTGGATCAGATATTTCTGAAGTGGGGCACTCCTTGTTGCGATCTTTTTGCTACTCCTCAAAACAACAAGTGCCCCGATTTTTTCACTCTCTTTCCCCTTCCAGGCCAACCCCTGAGAGACTCTCTAACCCAGGATTGGCCCCGGGGACTTCTGTACGCTTTTCCCCCCTTTCCCTTGATTCCACAAGTCATTCAGAAAGCCACCGTTTTGAGAGCCAAGTTGATCCTCATTGCCCCATATTGGCCTTGACAAATTTGGTTTCCGTCTCTGCATCGTCACCTTCTGGTGCAGCCCTGGCATCTGGACCCAGTTCCGGATCTCTTGATCCACCAGTCGGGTCAGCAGCACCGGGCCATTCATTCTCTCAACCTCACTGCTTGGTTGCTTCACTTCCTTCCCTAGCCAGGCTACTGATGATTTCTGACTCAGTCAGAGACATTTTAGTGTCCTCTTTGAAGTCGTCCACTAGGACTGTTTATGCCAGCAAGTGGCGACGTTTTTCTATTTGGGCAAATTCCAGAAATATTGATCCCTTTACTGCTCTTGTACATTCTGTTTTAGATTTCCTGGCGGAGGTTTTTCATTCAGGATCCTCGTCATCTACAGTCAAAGTACAACTGGCTGCTATTTCCAAGTATCATGTTGGCTTGCATGACAATAACATTATGTCTCATAGATTATGCAAGGCCTTTCTGAGAGGAGTTTTTCTCCTAAAACCACCTATAAAGCATCCTCCTCCGCAATGGGATCTAAACTTAATGTTGGCATCCTTGATACTACCTCCCTTCGAACCGTCTGCTTCATGTTCTTTGAAGTTATTGACCTGGAAAACTATATTTTTACTGGCTGTCACTTCTGCAAGAAGGGTTTCCGAGATTCAAGCTCTCTGCATTCGTTCCCCTTATTTGTTTTTCATAAGGACAGGGTATCATTAAGAACTAACCCTTCCTTTCTCCCCAAAGTCGTGTCTCAAACCAATATTAACCAATCTATAGATCTATCAGTCTTTTTCCCAAACTATTCCGACAGAGCTGAACAGAAACTGCATTTTTTGGATGTCCATCGTCAGCTCAGGTACTATTTGCATAGAACTAAACAATTCAGAAAATCGGACCAATTATTTGTCTCCTATGCAGAAAACAGGATAGGCCTTCCAGTTTCTAAAGTGACCTTATCCAGATGGTTGACTTCCACCATTTCCTATGTGTACTCTCTCAGAGGCAAACAGCTATCTTCTAAACCAAAAGCACACTCAACCAGGAGTCTATCCACTTCTGCAGCTTTTCAGGATAGACTACCCATTGATACCATTTGTGCAGCAGCTACTTGGGCTACGCCTCATACCTTTGTCTCTCATTACAAGTTGGACTTGGCCTCCAGAGATAGGGCCAGTTTTGGTTTCACAGTTCTCAAGAGTCTGTTCCATTGAGCCACCCGGGATACAGGTGCTAGAGACGTGGTCCCATCCAGCAAGAATGAAGGCGAGACTGACAACTTAACATTTAGAAGTTATGTACCTACCATAACGTTCCATGTTAGTTGTCTTCTCTCGCCTTCTTGCGTCCCTCCCTCCTTCCCCCTGGCCTGGACAGATCTTGAAGAGTTCCTATTAGGTTGTTTTCCTCCTGAGCCTTCATATGAGGACTTCTATTAGGAACTTGTGTTCCTAATTGTTAGGATAGTCTTTAGCAGGGTAGGTTAGCTACCAAACGAGATCTGAGATAGTTCCGCCTTGCATCATGGGATATAGGGTTGCCTCGAGCTGGTAAAAGTAGTTCTCAAGCTAAAGCAAGTGCCGAGTCGGAGCCGAGGATCGGCTTCGAACCCATCCAGCAAGAAAGAAGGCGAGAGAAGACAACTAACATGGAACGTTATGGTAGGTACATAACTTCTAAATTTTGATCATTTACAGATTTTATATGCGTACTGTCCAGAGTACTAAAGTACCACTGCATTACATGTAAAACAAAGTCTCATGGACGATTCTTCAAAAATACTGGTATCTCCTCATTGCATTTATGATATTTCTCATATCCTTGGACACTGAACATATCTAAATGAAAAAAAAATAGAAATAAAACCATGAAATATGCTAAACTCCACAGTAAATATACTTAGCATTATTTGGTGTTCTTGTCATAACTGTGGTTGTCTTCTCATACCATAACTGTAGACCTGCCTGATATCACTGGTACTGTAAGTTATTCTGCTAGAAATTTCATGTTGTATGACACTCTCCCATATCTACATGTGTTATCTGGATATACCTGAAACTGAGCAGATAATATATAGTATTTATTTCCCATGGTATTCAATGATCAAGTATTTTTACTCATCCATACCTTAAGTTTCCATTTTTCAAACCTGGAACAGAAAAAAAGTGCATGCAAAAACAGAACATCATTCTAGTTCCCTCACCAGAATCTCATAAAATGACATGCAACTATGACAACATTAGTACAGGCAATAGTTTTGCTGTGCTGTTTTACTATACAGCATAATCTAAGTATTATATACATTATTGATTAACTTTTTTCACTGGGGTAGTCATGTCAGGTCAGTGTGGAAATCTGGACTGCATAACAGGTAACATCCCTTACCATAGCCATGAATAATTTCAATTGTGCTGCTATGCATGATGGGAGGACGATGACAGTTGACAATGATAGCATGTAAGACAGTGAGGAGAACAGATGCTATGATCATACAGTGGAACTGAAAGCTCTGTCAGCTGCAGTGGAAGATACTGAAAATATTCCATAGACACTACTTCAGGAAGTCAAAATAAGTAGTCTGCCTACTGAGTTGTTTTCCAGTTGCAGGAAAAACAAGCTTAAGGTGGGTAGGAGCTTTGGGTAGCAATTGTTCACCATTGTTCTGATACAGGTACTGTTTCGATTGTACATGGATTATCTATTGAAGAGAAGAATGTGGAAAACTTATTGTGTACAAACAGTGATTCAATTTTCGTTATGCATATACAGTAATCAGCTGCAGTGTCCCCAGTATGAACTTATGCTGCATTAATAAGGTCAGCAGCAGTAGCAGGTAACTGTACTGTGTCTTGGGGACATCACAGATGTATGCAAAGGAGAGGTGAAAAAGGCTTAAAAAGGAGCCTGTTAACAGATGAGATATTTTGTATAGGGTTGTTTTGTTGTTATGGTTTACTATTTAAAATCTAAGGGCATTTGACATAGGCAAATAGTGATATGTAAGACATTTCAGCATTCACAGATAACTTTCTGTGGTATTTCATGAAAGAAAAACAATGTATGTAACACTTGCACTGTGACTGCCAAAAGCTTTCCAACAGAACTATGAACAATCAGTTTTGCACCACTGAGTTCAGTGTGGGTGACATCACTGTCAATGAACTGGAAACTGTAATAATGTTTATGATATTCACCTGTTCTTAGAGTAAACACATTTACAGAGTGAAGCATGACAAGTTTTTGATTCTTTGGAAGGTCTGAATAATGCTGTTACCCACCTAGGTGCTAGGGTTACTCTTTAGCCAGCAAATGTTATACTGAGCATTGTGGGTAAACTATATCCTGCTCATACCTCTCAACCTCTTAGTGCAAGAAATCTGGACAAAGCCTGACATAATGGGGGGACAAAGGCCCAAAAATAGGGACTGGTTTTAAATTTTGCTCCTATAAACTTAGAAAGTTGCTAGAATAACAGGATTTGTCTTAGTATGCACTTTTAGGAAAGCTGTGAAGTCTGAAACCCAAAGATATGTCATTATTTAGTAACTCCAGTCCCTAGATCACCCCAGTGACTTGCCAGAAAACCGCATATTTTATGAAGAACAGACCAAAAATATGAAGCAGAAATCTGGACATTCTGCGCAAATCTGGACAGTTGATAGGTATGATCCTGCTATTACTGTGGATCTTTAACACATTTAGCCATAACATTTTAAGCAATGAAAGACGATCTCTGCCAATTGTAGTATCAACATGTTCGAGTAGATTGTAAAACATCACTCTTTCATGTCTGTTTTACAAACAGTGGTGTGGGATAACAGTATAGAAGGATTTAGGAGTTATCCTGGAATAAATTTGATTTACATACTGATGGACAAGGACAGCTGTATGAAGACCATAGACATAATGACTGCTGACAGTGTAACCATGCAAACCAATGTATAAAACCCGATAGTTAACAAGTGAAAAACAGGATTTTAGAGGTTTTGGAGGTGTAGAAGACATATATGGAAGCAGCAAATGCTGTTTTTCTCTGAACACATCCATTTTGCCTTCATTTTGTGAGACAGAAGAAAAATGGGAAAATTTATTAAACATTTATAGATAGCACACTGATACTAATGATTTGAAGTCATTAACGGAGGGATTGTGGTAAGGCCATCTCTGTTAATCAGTTCCATGTAAGTACATCTCATTATAATTGGATTGAGTGTGAAATTAAAAAAAGAGAAAAAACAGTAGCAGTGCACAATGTTTCATAATCAAATGCAACACCATGTATTTTACTGGTGGTACATAATGAAACCTTACTGTAACATAAAAAATAAAACTGGAGACATATAAATGATATTTGGGGAAAGCACATTACGATTAAGGACTCTGTTATGACAGAAATGCCTTACGTGAACGAACAGAAAAGATGAAGCTTCATATCTCTACAAAAAAAAAACAGCATTTCAAAGGTTGCATGTAAGGAATTTCAGGAGGGCGATGAATGTGGTGTATGTGTCACAAACGGAATTTAGAACAGCTAAGTGCTGCTGTCTTCGAAAGGAAGATTTGATTATGGCAAGTTATGGAAAGAAGAAGTATGCCACTACTGCCAAACTCATTATAAAACAATAGCATTTGAAGCAATGACAAAAAGCAACCAGGAAAAAAGATACAGCTACATGCAAAATACAGTGTGACTGGATGAGATATGGATGCAATCTTAAAGACAGATGTCTGACAAAGAGGTTTACATGTCAAACTATGATGTGGGTGTGCATTGGTGTTTCTGAAGGAATACACTTGGCAAGGCACTGTATCTGGATAGGATATGACACACTTGTCATACAAAATGAGACCTAGTACATGAGAAGGAGGCCTATTTACTCGCATAACTGCTGCTATTTGTCCATATTGGAAAAAACTGCAGTTGACAGTAGGAAAAATTATACCTGGTGCACCTAATGGAAGGTTCGGTATCAAAAAGTGACAAGTTCAAGAAAGTACAGTTGTGTACACTTACCATAAATGTAGATGTTCGAGTGTCTTCAATGTTGCAGTCATTACATTTGGGGTATCCTTGCCCAGATAGCTGTCCGCCGGCCTGAATACCAGAGCCTTAGTATTTTTGCGTTGGTTGCTGTCGCTTGTAGTCTGATGTCAGGTCGTCAGTGGTATAAAGGAAGGCAGCTGACGCTATTACATCAGTTTTTCTTGCTTTAACCAGTCCAAAGCCCTCAAGGAAGGGGCCAGAATCTGGGGTCAGGTCCCCACCATAATAATACCAAAAAACAGTATGCCTCTTCCTAGGAAAGGAGAACAACCAAGGGAGTATAGTAAAGAGGGGGAAGGAGGGAGGGAAACCAGGACTGCAACAGTGAAGACACTTGAACATCTACATATATGGTAAGTGTACACAACTGCACTATGTTCTTCATGCTTCACTGTTGCAGTCATTACATTTGGGAAGATTCCCAAAGCTGAGAAAAAGGGTGGAGACAGTCAAGGGAAGGTAGGGGATGGCTAGCATGCCCTGCAAGACTGCAGAGGCAAACCCTGCCCTGGACTTAGAGAAGAGAGACAGATGGTAATGCTTGGTAAAGATGTGAACAGATGTCCACGAGGCAGCCTCCAGAATGTGTTTGGTGGGGACTCCCCTGAGGAAGGCTGCTGAGGTGGAGGCTGCTCTGGTGGAGTGGGTCCTAATCCCCTTTGGGGGAGGCTTATCATGCTGCTTGTAGCAGAAATGGATGCAGTGTGATATCGATTTGGAAATGGTTTGCTTGGAAATGGCCTTGCCTTCTGCCCCTGAAGCAAAGCTTACCAGCAGCTGTTCTGATTTTGTGAAGGGCTTAGTCCTGTCTAGATAGTACTGAGTTGCCTGTGCACATCTAGGGAATGCAGAATCCTTTTGCCCTTGTTTTGAGGGGTAGGAAGGGAGGTGAGCAAGTGGATGGATTGGTTGAGAGCCACGCTGGATACCACCTTTGGCATAAAGGAGGAGTTGGTTCTGAGGGAGACCCTATCTGCATGGAAAGTTAGGAAAGGTTCCACTGTCATTAGTGCTTGCAGCTCAGAGACTCTTCTGGCTGAGGTTATTGCTAGGAGGAAGGCAGTTTTCCAGGAGAGAAATTTCAGATCTGCCAAAGAAGCTGGCTCAAAGGGAGGCAGGGTGAGCTTCTCTAGAATAAATTTAAGGTCCAATACCGGAGGCACCCTTCTGGGAGGCCTTAGGTTGTTAGCTCCCCTGAGGAACTGTTTGATCAGTGGATGGGAAAAATTGGTTGCTCAGTGTTGAAATGAGCTGAAACTGCTGAGGCATGAATTTTAATGGAGGAGAAAGATAGAACACTGATTAGCAGATCCACTAAGTAAGAGGCCTGCGCCAGATTTTCCCCCTTCGCCTGGGTCCAGCCACAGAATCTCTTCCATTTATCTGCATAAGATTTCCTGGTGCTGGGGCACCTAGCCTCATGGATAATGTTCAGAACCCGCTTACTGAGGAGTGCAGATAGGTCAGGGTTCAGGGTATAAGCCAAGCTGCCAAATTGAGAGTCTGTAATTGTGGATGCATGAATTCCCCTTCCCTCTGGGTTAGGAGGTCTGGTAGATGTGGAAGATGCAATGGGGCAGATGGGACAAGCTGTGCAGCAAGGGGTACCAGTGCTGCCTGGGCCAGTCTGGAGCTATGAGAATGGTCCTTGGTTTTTTTCTCCCTTATTTTTATCAGTACTTTAGGGAGAAGAGGTAGGGGAGGGAAAACGTAGACTTAGAGGCGTGCCCAAGTGAAGGTCAGGGCATCCACTCTCCATGTCATGCTGTGATGCTCCCTGGTGCAGAATTTGCTGAGCTGATGATTGGTGTGTGAGGCAAAGATGTCAACTTCTGGGGTACCCCATTTCTGAATTATCTGAGAGAAGGTATTCCTGTTGAGCTGCCACTCATGAGGGTCCAGCACTTGTCTCCTTATTTGGTCTGCCACGGTGTTGAGTAAGCCTGGTAGGTATTGTGCTATCAAGTGCAGATGCATGGAGGAAACTATGAACCAAAGGGTCTGGCCATCCTGCATAGAGGGTAATAGTAG
The DNA here is from genome assembly GCF_019279795.1 of Protopterus annectens. Taxonomy (NCBI): domain Eukaryota; kingdom Metazoa; phylum Chordata; order Ceratodontiformes; family Protopteridae; genus Protopterus; species Protopterus annectens. The sequence goes on from NC_056738.1 coordinate 471,594,457, forward strand.
GTTCTTCCCTGCTTGTTGATGTACCATATTACTGTGGTGTTTTCTGTTTTGATAAGGAGTGTCCGCAGGGAGATAAGGGGTTTGAAGGCTAATAAGGCCTGTTGCACTGCCATCATCTCTTTTACATTGATGTGCATGGGGAGCTGCAGGGAGTTCCATTGGCCTTGCAGACATCTGCCGTCTAGGTGAGCCCCCAAAGCATAGTCTGAAGTGTCTGTGGTGAGGGTCTGGGTGGAACTGAAGTCCCCTGTTCTGGGTGCAGGCTGTGGCCCACAAAATAAATTATGCCCTTAGGCAGGGAACAACAGGTAGAAGAGTTTCTAGATCCTGAGTGTGCTGACACCAAAGGTTCTTTAGGTACCATTGCAGTTTCCTCATATGCAGTCTGGCATATGGACTAAGGAGAATGCAAGATGCCATGAACCCCAGAGCTTGCAAGATTTTCCTTGCAGTGAGCTGGGGCATGGTGGCTAGTTGTCTGAAGTAGGTTGTAAGAGCAACTTGTTTTTCTGGTGTGAGGATTACCATCTAGGATGCTGTGTCCAGACTTGCTACCAGGAAAATAATCCTCTTGGTGGATACTAGGTTTGATTTATTTTCATTGATTATGTACCCTAATGAGGTTAGTAGGTCTTTTACGAATGCCAGGTCCCTGAGTAGCTTTTCTGGCTGTCTGCCTTGATAAGGCAGTTGTCCAAGTAGGGATAAATCTAAATATTTCTCTGCCTGCAATAGACAATGGCTGGAGCCAGACATTTGGTGAATACCCTGGAAGCAGTAGATAAGCCAAAGGGAAGTGCGGGTCTATATCACTTCGATGAAACGGCAGAAGTTCGAACACCATATGTTCGAACTTCTAACCTTGAAGTGCAAAACCATCGAAGGCTTAGAGCAGTGATTTTTTTTCCCAGGGAAAAAAATCACTGTTCCAAGAAACACACACACAACACAAGCACACCAAAAAAAAAAACAGCAATCCCCACACATACAATTAAAATCCTACATCTAACCCTACACTAAACTGTACATACACTACTATCTATCCATTTACCTTAACCCAAACCCTAACCCTAAGGTCCATCACTATCGTACACTCACCTGAACTGCACCCTAACCATAACTCACCTATCCCACCCTAACCCTAAGGTCTGTCACTATCGCACACCCACCTCACCCGCGCCCTAACCCTAACTCACCTAACCCATGCCCTAACCCTAACATCTGCACAATCGCACACTTACCTGAACCCGACCCGTAACTTTCCGCCACAGTGCTGAAAATAGCGAAGCCACAGAAATGGCCCACCAAATTCTTTCCCTGGGAAAGAATTTGGTGTTCTGCGGCTTCGCGATAATCAGTTTTCGAACTTCACAGTTTGAACATATGGTGTTCGAACTGCTGAAGTTTCGACGAACTGATAGGAACCCAAGAAGTGCAGAGAACTAAAAGTGTTGTGAGCCTGCCCGGAAACAAAGACATTTTCTGCAGGATTCCCTGATGGAGATGTGTAGGTAGGCCTCTTTTAGGTCTAGGGTGACTAGCCAAGCATCCCTGGAGAGTATGAGTAGCAACTGCTGTAGGGTGAGCATTTTGAATTTTGGTATCTCCAGGAAGGTATTTAGAGTGGACAAGTCTAGGATGGTGTGCCAGGTGCCCTCTTTTCTGGGTACCAGGAAGAGTCTGGAGTAGAAGCCTTGACCTACTTGCTCTGCTGGAATGCTTTCTACTGCTCTTAGGGAAATCAGGGTAAGGACAAGCTTTTGTGCCTCTGCCTTCTGATTTGGTGGGAGGTTTGGATACCCTTTGGAAGTTGGAAGAGTGTGGAAGGAGAATTTGTATCCCTGAGAAACTATTTTGAGGACCCATTGGTCATTGGTGATGGCAGCCCAGTTGCTTGAGAAAAGGGATAGTCTTCCAGAAAGGGGTAGTGGTGGTTGGGCACAGGTGGGAGGGGGTGGGGGTGAGTCATTGGGAGTTTTTGTTAAAGGTGGATGGCTTAGAACTCTTGCTTGGGAGTGGAAGAGGTCCACTGTTTCAATCTTTGAGGACCCTGAGAATGTAACCTAGGAGGCCTGCTCCCCTGAGACCTAGGTTGTCCCTGCTTACTGGGAGCAGGGAATGACCAATGCTTGGAGGGGAAGTGTCTGCTGAACCGAGGGGGTTGCACCTGTAAGAAATCTTTGACAGTTTGCATTGACTTTGCCGTCTCTTCCATCTTTTTTAGCACCTCTTCTGCTTTGGTACCAAATAAGTTATCCTTGTGCAAAGGTGCATCTAGCAGTTTTGATTTTACATGGTCTGGAGAGGCTGCTCTTTAAGCCATGCATGCCTTATAATGATAGATCCCGTGACTGCTGCCCTGCAGGAGGCTTTGAGGGCATCAAAACCACAGTGCAGGGAATGCTTGGTGATTTGACAAGTAGAATGCAGTAAGTCCTGTAAATCCTTTGATTCTGCAAGTGCAGGAAAGGTTGCAATCTTTGTCTTAAGCAGTTCCAAAGTATGTTGTTGATATTTTAGCATGTGGAACTGGCAGTTAAGTGCTCTGACAGCAAGAGTAGCACAGATGTATACTTTTTTACCCCATCTGTCTAGAATGCTGGAATCCCTGTCACAGGGAGTGGGATTCTTGGCTGAACTGGCCTTAGCCCATTTGGGGCCTTGAGTAATGACCTCTGGGTCTGTACTAGGATTTCTGAAAAGATATTTGTGAGAGTCAGGGACTCTGTAGTACCTGTCTGGCTTTCTGGGAGCAGGGGGAAGGGCATCAGGATTTAAGCTGGATTCAAGAAAGACATCATCCACCACTTCCAGGACTGAGTGTTGGCTAGGGCCCTGTGTTGAGGCAGGTCCAGAAATTCTCTGAGTCTCTTTTTAGACTGAGGGTAATCTTGGCTTTCCCATTTGAAATGCTCCCTGAGAGTATGCAGATTTTCTCCAAAAGAAAAATCCTCAGGTGGGGAGGCTGAGCGGATAGATTCCTCTGCATCAGAATCCTAGTAAGTGGAGAGGGGCTGCATGCCATCTTCACAGACAAATACATCAGACTGCTCAGAGTCTAAGTCAGATAACATTTCTGGGGACAGATCTCTTTTTCTTTTGGAGGGGAGAGGCTTCACCACCTCTAATGAGCATGATAACATCCTCTGCCATTCTAAGCATCTGGGACTGAGGCAGAGGCGCAAGCATTTGGGCGTGGGTAGGTTTTTTAGGAGTGGCTTTACTCCTAGGCTGAAAATACTATGGCAGTTCAGCAACAGCGGTAGTTGGAAAAGAAGACATCGGTTTAAGTCTGGATTTGGTAGTGCAAAGGCCTTCCTCGGAAGCCGGTGCCTGCTCAGTGGCTCTGGACCCATCCAAGGTAGAGATGACCACAGGATCATTAGACGAAGAAGACTTCAGCAGCATACTGGACTCCAAACGGGTCTCAGTAGAGGCCTGTGAATGAACTGTAGTGGGCATCAGGGGCTGTAAAGGTACCTTACTGAATTCTGGATAACCAATGACCAGCTTAGTGGCAGAGTCATCGGAAGGCTTAGTACTGTGCGGTCTGTCTCTGTTTTTATCTTTACATTTTTTCAGAAGCTCTGCTGTCGGATGGCTAATGGAAGCCATAGCAGAAATCGGGGAGTTAAGATGAAAATATCTGGCTACAATAAGGGCCCAATGGATTGTATGGGAGTTGAGCAAAGCGCAGTAATGGCAATTGGGGAAGTCGTGTTAAGGGCCTAGACAAGTGATACAGTAAGAATAGAAGTCCTGGTGTGGTATCTGCTTTCCACGGGTGAGACAATTATTTACTTTCTCTGACACTGGTTAGTGCAAGAAAAAAGGATCCCCAATGGGATACTTAGCTTTCAAAGACTTCAATTCGGAAATGAACTCAGGTTGCAGCCAACCGGCACTCGTGCAAACTGCTTCTGCCTCGGGCTCCACAGCAGGAAAGACTGATGTAATGGCATCGGCTGCCTTCCTTTATACCCCTGACGACCTAATGTCAGACTACAAGTGACAGCAACCGATGCAGAAATACTAAATCTCTGTTATTCAGGCTGACTGAGGGCTATTGGGGCAGGGATAACCCAGATGTAATGACTGTAACAGTGAAACATGAAGAACATCAGACTTTAATTAAAAAAAGGTTCTTTGGTGTACAGATCAGAATAAAGGTAATACTGAAATGTGTAATGTTTCTGAAACAAGATGACAATATTTACTATGCACAGCCATGGAAAATTGTACAGGTAATACAGCAGACAAGTCATAGTAATAAATAACTGACGTCTGACACAAGAATAGAAATCAAGTATTACCTAATTCTTGCAAAGGTCAGAATGCTGTATTTACTGAAGGGTTAATGAAGGATAACCCCTTAATGGTATTAGTAGTGTGTTAATATCAGATACAGTTGCAGTTGTTGTTGTATCTTTCGGCTTTTCCCGGTTAGGGGTCGCCACAGTGGAACTCCGGTCCGCTAATGATTGGCAGTAGATTTTTACATACCGAGTTGCCAGCTCTGACGCACAACCTTCAACGAAGGTACGCCCATTCACGCATGTCTCCACAAAGAAGACGCTTTAGCTGAGAATCGAACAGGACAACGTCTTACTGTGAGGCAACAATGCTACCGCAGATACAGTTGCAGTACATTGTCAAAAACCTATGGATTAATTACTTAAGCAGCACTATTACACTGACCTGCACCACAACTACCTCTCCTGCTGCTCCCTTGTAAATCATCTGACTTATATGCAGATAGTTAATGTTTTGCTAAGTCTGCTGGTCATATGGCTCAGATTTCTTCAGGAAATGAAAAGTTTACATTTTGCTGTTAAAACTAAAAGTGTTGAAAAATGTGGTGCTCAGTACTTGTTTTTCAGAACTTTATTTGCACTAAATCTCTATTTCTGTTGTATTTATCAGTATTTCTACAATGGATTTTTCCCCCTGTATGAGCCTTAGCAGAACAGTTTTTCTATATGTACAGTCAGAGTGCCCTACACTACTGCTAATTAAGTAAAACTAACATAAATGACACTAAATAAACGAGTGTAAAGTTTGGGCCTGAGAAATTAAAAAAAAAAAACTGTTTAGAATCTTTTCATAGATATTCTGTCAACTTGCTAATAATTTGAAGTAAATAAAAAAACTTATCTTTTATATACGTTTGGGAAAAAAATAGAATGAAGTACAGTCAGCAGCTCACTTAGAGTGCAGTTCTTATAACCATCAAGATAAGAATATTTCAAGGTCTCATACTGCCGCTCAAGTCCATTGTTGGTGTTCACTCCAATATGCTCTGTTCCTGACCTGTACACATGTGCATACATCTGCGGTAAATGAAATATTGCAGAGAAATACCACACATATACAGAGGAAATGTGTAGGGACTGAATATAAGAAGAAACAAAGAATATAAAATATAGTGAGTTACAAACATTTGTCAGTGCCAAACATTGACATAAACTGCAGTATTAAATGTTAAACGTGTGCAAAATAAGGAAGGATGAGACATTGATCAATACACTGGTAAGACAGTATTCCTTTACTGCATTCAAAATGTTATGCTACACAACATTTGTGGGCAGTAGACAGTATATCTTTTCAGACTGTACCCCATATCTGAATATTGTAGTTTTATGTGTAACAGCTAAGTTTTTGCTTAGGAAAGTGAGGCGCTACACATTACATTACTTTGCTGGCTAGTAACATGTAACCATGGTATTCCAGCAGGACTGCAGAATACCACTGAGCATGGACACTTTTAATCCATTTTCAATGTTCAGTAGGTTATGCAAATGTACACTTAGTTGAAATTCGGAAGGAAAACTCTTTTAAAGTAGTTGAAATTTTGAGTGAAAACTCTTTCAAACAATAACAGAATCTTTAACTGCAGTGTTTTCACAAACATTTCATGAAAATAACATCAAAGAAAGATATATGGGATGACTGTGAAAGGTTAGCTTGCACATTATGATTCAGTTCAGCTGTGCACATGTAATTATTTATGCATTTATTTAATTACCTATATGTTTCCCAATAAGTAGCAGGTGTTCTTTCACAGAAACAAGTACATTTCCACAATCACAACTTAACATAGCAGTAAACGAAATGTGAAAACAGTGTTGCAGCAGCCCCAGCTGCACTGGTTATGTTATATTGACATTTGTTTACTGTGAGAGTCCATTGGGCTGAACATAGTCCATTTTCAGTGGAGGCCTGGGGAGAAAAGCTCCAATTAGCAATACAGCAAGGTAATTACCATACAAGGAATTTACAACAATGTAGTTCCAATAACTGCAGGAATCACTTCAATATAAAAATATAGCAATCAGCTAATACAAAAAGACAAATGTAGGCAAATTCAAAGAATGTGAAAATGCAGAATTAAAAGTATCAGGAAAATCAAGTTAGCTCAAGCAAGGTACATTTGTTTTAGTGTAGAGCAGCTGAAGATTTTGTATCTGAAATTAAGTGGAGAGGTAAAATAAGAAAGCAGAGACAAAACCCGGAAGACTTACACTGCATGAGGCTATAGTTAGTAGTTGGTATGCTTAAAGTGAAGTATAAAGGAGTTAGTAGTGGTTGAGTAGGGTGTTGGGGCAATTTGGTTGGAGAAAAGTCATTATGTTGGGAGGGTGGCCTAATGGTTAAGGCATTTGCCTTACAAACACAAGGTGCAGGGTTTGAGTCTCACAGGGGATAATTAGCTAGGCTTAAAATGGCTCACAGGGGCAGTTAGCTTAGTACTAATCTATGAACCTATGGTGCAGGTGTTTAGAAAGTTAAGAAGGGCAGTATAGGTTTTGAGTCTAGGGTAAACAGAGTTAGGTGATAGCATTAGACAAAGTGGAGCAGTTGCATATCCAGTTGGAGAGAAGGTGCTTGTGTAGGGCAGTTTTGAGTTTAACAGGGTTCAGTTAAGAATGGACAGAGGAGGGGAGATTGTTCCACAGTCTGGCAATAATCCAGGAGTTTAAGAGTTTACCTGCAGGAAGATTAGGTTTGTGAACTTGTGGTGGGTTTTGATTTTCTGATTGTAATGACCTAGTGGCGGTGTAAGGGGAAATAAGGAGCTGAGTGCAGGGCAGTCTTGGGGGTTGTAAATTAGTCTATGAGGGGAAGTTAGTTGAAGGTGTAGTAGATAATGGAGGAATCCGAGCCAGTGGAGATTTCCTAGGGCAATACAGAGATAGGTTGAGTGACGACAGTTAAAAGCAAATTTGGCGATCCTGTTGTAGCAAGACTCTAATTTTAGTTTGGGGGATAACTGCAGATTAGTTAGTAATGGAGCAAAGTAGGTTAGAGAGTGAAGTAAATAGAAGAGGACTAATGCTTGTTTTGTTGATGGTGAGAGGAAATTATTATGCCTGCAGAGAAACTCAAGTTTTTTGTGAGTTTTTTAGATGTTGGATTGGATATGTAAATCAAATTTTAGATTGTTGTCAATTATGACTCCTAAGAGTTTAGTACTGGCTATAATTTCAATTTTTATTGAGTTCAGTGAGAGACTGTTAAAGTCTTGCAATTTGATAGAGGTAGTTTTTTTGGGGGGTGAACAGCATAAGTTTGTTTTTATTTTGGCATTTAAGGAAATATGATTTTTGTGGAGCCACAATTCAACAGCAGAGAAGGCTGTTTGGGCCCTTTGTTGAAGGATACTGGGTTTGGGTGCATAACAAACTACAGCTGAGTCGTCTGCATATTGGACTTGGTAGGTATGTGGTAAAGCTTGGTGTAGGTTGTTTATGAATATGTTAAATAGAAGGGGACCTAGGATTGAACCTTGTGGGATGCCAGTAGGTTGTAGAGGTATGGAGAGATGTAGTGCTGCCATTTGATGGCATGTTGCCTATCAGAGAGATAGCTTTTAAACCAATTGCGAGACTGAGAACACAGTCCTATGGAAGAAAGTTGAGAGAGAAAGATAGAGTGGGATATATTATCAAATGCTATAGATAGCTCTAGAAAGAGAGCAGATGCTATGTAACCAGAGTCAGAGAATTTGTTAATGGTATCTAAAAAGGATATTAGTGCAGGAAGTACGGTGCCAAGGACGAAATCCATGTGGAGTTTGGGAGAGTAAGTTGCTGTTTAACAGGTAAAGGACTAGTTGTTTTTGGATGCATTTTTCAAGAAATTTAGATATAGGGGATTGAAGAGCAATGGGTTGGAAGTGTAATATCAGAAGAAAGACCCTCTTTGTGGAGGGGAAGAATGACAGCTTTGTTCCAAAGAGAGGGAGCATAACATTCTTGGATCGATCTATTGATTACAATGCAGATAGGATAGGCTACTACATTGGCAGCAATCTTAAGGAATATGGCAGGAATATCATCAGCTGAGTTAGAACAGGGTTTTAGCTTTAGCAGGAATTTTTTATACATGAAGTAGGAATAGGTGTGACATTAAATTCAATTTGAGAGGGGTATGTCACAGTTTTGTTTGGATGCATTTAGGGATGTGGTATTGGGAGGTAACTGAGAAGAAGAGGAGGAATTGAGGTGATGATTACTAGGTGGAGGAGTGGAAAAGGAGGCTGTAAGATTTCCTATTGTGTCAATGAAATATGTGTGAAATTTGGAGGCTATAAGGTCAGGAGACATGTCAGTGAAAGGATAGGGATTGGTTTCAGTGCTGGGGCTCAAGAGAGTATTGACTGAAAACCAGAAGAATTTCGGGTTATTTGTCCTATTTGATTGGAGGTTCCAGAAGTATTGTTGTTTGCCTTTATGAATACTTTTTTTGAAAGGTTTCATAGTTTGTAATGGATAAGGTTGGCAGGATTATTGCTATTCAGCCATTGCTTCCAGGCTTTGTCCCTGTTTCTCATAATGTCTTTAGTAGATTTAGAAAGTCAGGGGCCATGACTGAATTTAACTCTAATGGATCTAATAGGTGCCAGGCTATGAAGAGTGCTAAGAAAGGAGTTATTGAAGTAAAGAAGGGCATCATCAAGTGGTGAGGTTTTAAGACAGATCCAGTTCTAGCTACTAAGGATAGTATTGACTTTATGGGGACGGAAGTTTGATAAGTTCTGAGTAATTCTAATGTTATGGGCTTTTGAGAGAGATGTACAATTACATATGGTGTAGGCTGGGAAATGATCACTAAAGGAATTTGCAAGGATGCCGGCAACTGGATATTTAGAAGGACTTGAAACCAAGATCCAGTCTAGAATTGTACCATTGTTAGTTTTGAAGTTAAATCTGGCAGTAGAATTAATTAATTGTGTAAAGTGGAATAGATTTATGCTATTAGGAGATTGAACAGAAAAAGTAGCAGCCCAGTCAATGTTTGTGTCACCTAATATAATAATTTCATTTTTTATTGAATGGGATATCCAGGAAAGAATGTCTTCTAGAATAGGGATGTTATTTCCTGGTGGAATATAAATGACTATAATACAGAGTTTTTTGGAGTTACTGATGTCAAGGAAAGAAATTAAGATCTCAGCAATATGGAAGCATGGAATAGAATTTGGAAAGCTGGCTATGTTAAAGGTATTAGGGTAAATTAAGGTGATACCACCTCCTTTTTTATGTTGTCTGTCAGCCCTAATTACATTGAAATTAGGAGGAATGAACTCAGTGTCTTGGATGTTTGGTTTCAGCCAGGTTTCAGAAGCAGGTAGGATATGTGTTTTATTCTGGGTTAGCCAAGCATGGAACTCTGATGTTTTGTTGCAGATGCTTTGAAAGTTAATAGTGGTTAAATGGAGGCTTTTAGAGAAGGAGGGATCTGGGGTGTCTCCTGAACCTATAAGGGAGGAAAAGAACAAAATAACGTTGTGAAGAGAGTCTTTCAGCAAGGAGTGAAAGAGGTGAGAAAGCTGGTACCAGGCTGCTGTGATTAAAGAGTAAGGTATAGTTAGTAGTAAGTATCAGAGGTTTGCTAAACAGTTGAGGAGATATTGGATAAAGGCTAGGAGAGATGTGGAGTGTTCCCTGGAATTCAAATGTGAGAGTGTTAGGTTAAAAGCAAAAGTTGGGGAATACTGGCTTAGAGCTGTCCAGTTAGCGAACAGGAGCGTAGCAATGGTGAACGGGAGTAGGTGTTTCAGGTATGTGGTCAGGGAAGACATTGTGGAGGGTAAAACCAAGAAGTAATGAGAATGGAATTATGAAGAAAGGAGATGGAGAAATTAATTGGGAGTTAAGTGAATATGGATGCAGGAAATGGCCTGTAAATCACTTGAGGGATGTGGGAAGAAGTGGGAGTGGTAAGGGGGAGTGGAAATGGTAAGGAAAGGAAGTGGGAGTGGTAAGGAGAGGAAGTGGCAGTTGACAGGGAGCGGATAAATGTAACTGAGGTAGGGATGGGTGGGAATGGGGAGTAGGGTAGGGGAGCGGAGTGAGCGGGTACACTTCCAAATAAGGGCAGAAAAGTATCAGAAGACAAAAGAAAGACTATCTCCGAGATTAGTGAGCAGATGGCCAAAGGTAAACTGTAAAGCAGACTAGGTGGGGGGATAGAAACTAGGGTACGGAGAGCAACCTAGAGGAGAGTGATATGTAAATAAGAAAAATGTGCTAGTTCTATGGAGATTGTCTTAATGATGTACAGGACTACCAAGTGTGGTCTATGAGAGGTAACCTGGGGGAAAATGTGCATATGGAGTAGTTTAGAGCTGGCAGGATAAAGGCTGAGTGATAAAGAGGAGTTTGGGAAACAGACGAGGAAAGAATAACCAATGTTCAGTGGGGAGGGGCAAAAGCAGAATTAACTAAAGAAAATGCTTTACAGGTAACAGAGAGTAATCTGTAGCAGGGTGCTCCCAAGAAAATTAACAGCTTGGGTTGGCTGAATGTTTAACTATTATTTTACTAGACAGTAATACATGCAATTACTTTATTGAAATAGGCACTGTTTTTAAGATCAAATGTTCCTGAAGTACACTGGAGACTCTGTTCTGTTAGAGGCCAGAACAATAGCTTCACAAGGGGTTGATTTCAATATGCAGCATCAGGTTAAGGGAGCAAGTGAGAGATTTAAAGAGATTGACAGTAGAATAAGGAGCTGTATGAAACAAATATAGGTAGCGCATAGGTACAGGTAAATCACTACGTACATCTAATAATAATATGCACTTATAAACTATGTTGTACAGCTACAATAAACCAGTGTTGCTATACTATAATACACATTAGCAGTTTAACACTATAAATGCAGAGAACAGAAGCAGTATTTTATTGAAGGTGAGTGAAACTTCAGGGTTTAGAAACCGCAGATATGGCCGCTCAATAAGTAGCGCACCAAAAGCACTACATACTTCTAATACAAAATAACAATGTGCATTTAATGTAAAATCATTTTTCAAATCTAGGTGCTTAGGATTTCTCTCTCTTCCCCCCTTGGCTGACCTGGTGTGACTTAGTTTGAACTCTACAGTTCCCTACAAAACGGTGTCTACAGGACTGCAATCAGTTTCTCTCAACATTTAAACAGATTGAACTCTACAGTTCCTTAAAAACAGTGTCTAAAGGACTGCAATCAGTTTCTCTCAACATTTAAACAGATTGAACTCTACAGTTCCCTGCGGAACGTTGTCTACAGGACTGCAATCAGTTTCTCTCAACATTTAAACAGATTGAACTCTACAGTTCCCTACAAAATGGTGTCTACAGGACTGCAATCAGTTTCTCTCAACATTTAAACAGATTGAACTCTACAGTTCCCTACAAAATGGTGTCTACAGGACTGCAATCAGTTTCTCTCAACATTTAAACAGATCGAACTCTACAGTTCCCTACAAAACAGTGTCTACAGGACTGCAATCAGTTTCTCTCAACATTTAAACAGATTGAACTCTACAGTTCCCTACAAAACGGTGTCTACAGGACTGCAATCAGTTTCTCTCAACATTTAAACAGAGTAGGTTGCACACACAAAAAGCATTTGTTAAGCTTTCACTTACAGTGCTTTGTAATTAAGCAGGTCACCATATTGGTCAGCCATAGAGCTCTTTGTTTCTACTTGAGTGGTTGCCTCCTTCCCCTGTAACTGAAGTAAATTGACTCTTACATTAAGAGCTGTAATACATACCTTATAGCTTTAGGACACCTTAGGAAACCTTGCAAACTGCAATAGCCCTTCGTTTGCCCTACGCTCGGGCTGTCTTGGCTCCCCTCCCTGCGCCCAATTTCCTCCCGCGCCCAGTACCTCTAAATTTATAGTACTATAGCCACTCCCCACTTTCTAGATCCTATCTGCTTTCATCTGGGATAATTCCACCCACCCCCATTCTACTACCTATATTTTAATAGCACCTATTAGCTTTCATCTGGCATTCTCCCATCCCCCTTCCAGTATCTTTACCTCACCACTCTATCTTCTGGTGTTGCATCACCAGGTAAAACAGTTCCTTAACTCACTAGCTGAATCACAGATAATGATATACTCCTCTTTACTACCCCTCTTGTTCACACCATACCTCCTTACCTTGTATGAAAACTAGTTTCTCATGGGATTTCAGGTCCCAAAAGGTCATACTATCACCCCAGCTGTAAATCCTTCCACCTTCAACCATACTTACAGTACCAGATCCTATTCAATATCTTGTTCAGTCTATCAACATCTCAATCCCAGGCACATTAGCTCTATATCCAAACACCACCACAAACTAATAAACAAATTCCTGAAGTTCATCACCAAGTATAGACAGACTCAACCTAATACTTGGTGGTGATATTCACCCCAACCCTGGCCCACTCACTTCAGATACACATACCCCCTCTACTTGCAATCTAAGCTACAAACCTACAATTAATAGGCCAACTAACTCTCTCCTAGTCTGTCACCTCAATATTAGAAGCATTAATAACAAGGTGCATGAATTGCATGCATTTCTGGATGTCCACTCCACTGAGATTCTCTGTTTATCTGAAACCTGGTTAAAACCTAACACTAAAGACAATGAAGTGTTACCACCTGGGTACAATATACACAGGCTGGATCGTGCTTCAAGGAAGGGGGGGTAGCTGTACTCTATAAATCTGAGTTGAATGTCACCATATATGTAATACAACCACCTCAGATTAATAACTCAGAGATTCTTGCCACCAAATTGCAACTTAATAAAAATAAATGCATTAATATCATCTGTATGTACATTCCCCCAGGTAACAATATATCTACATTTGAAGATATCCTGCACTGGCTATCATGTCACTACCCCCAAGAAACCATACTACTCGGAGACTTTAACATAGACTGGGGCACCTGCTCCTCAGAATCCCCAACCACCCATATTAACCTGCATGCATTTACACAAATCATATCCACCCCTACCAGGATAGGTAAACCCAACCAAAAAGAAAGTATACTTGACTGGGTACTCATAAATAGTCACCCCCAACTGTACACCTCTGGTACCCTCCTTAATGGCCTAAGCGATCACCTTTTCACATATGTAATTAAGCACAAAACCATTAATTCCCAACAACCCTTACTCAGAAAGGTTAGAAACAATAAAAACTTTGACCCTGCCAAATTCCAACAAGAACTAAACTCATGTAATTGGTCTATTCTAAAACACTCCCCCTTAGAGGAAGCAGTAGCATACTTTAACAACAAATTCCTTGAGATCCTTGATTTGCATGCACCTGTTCGTTCAAAGAGAACCAAGGCAAAAACTGCACCATGGCTTTCTATAGAGTCTAAACTCAAAATTACCCTTAGAAACAAAGCATGGGCTTTATTGCGTTCTTCTAAAGACCCTCAAGATCACATTAAATACAGGCAATCCAGGAACGAAACCAAAAAATCAATTTTACAAGACAAAAAGCAATACTACTGTAATTTACATACAGTAAATCAAAATAACCCTCAGAAGTTTTGGGCAGGTTTAAATAATCTACTACATCCTGGACAAACTTCAACCCCAATCCCTGCTGCTACTATTGATAAAACCCCTGAAAGTGTTTCTGATAGTTTTAACCAATTCTTTACTGAGACAATTCAAGCCCTAGCTAGCCAACTACCTCCTAGCTCCCCTGGTCCTGAAAGTAGCACCCCTAGAAACCTACTCGTGTTCAGCTTCCAACCAGTCACCACTTCACTTATCCGTACCTTGATCAAAAAATTAAAACCCACTACACTTTCTGCTGATCAACTCCCTGCCGAGTACCTACAAAAATCAGCTGAGGCTATTGCTTATCCCGTCTCAATACTAATCAATCGAACCATAGTAGAAGCTAAAATTCCCACCATCTGGAAAATATCCTATGTAATCCCACTTCACAAAGGAGGCAGCTCTACTGAATTCTCCAATTATAGGTCAATAGCTATACTCTCTCCACTTGCAAAGATTATGAAAAAATGTATTCACAGACAACTCATGCACCACCTAATCCAGAATCACCTTATGGCAGACACTCAGCATGGCTTCTGTCCTCATCACAGCACTACTTCAGCCCTCCTAGCCTTTACCAACACCATAAACCATAATCGCAACAATAATTATATATCCTCAACCCTCTTTTTGGATCTTTCCAAGGCATTTGATATGGTTGATCACCAACTTTTAATCCACACCCTGCAAACATTCTGTCTAGATACTGGAGCCCTCCAATGGTTTCAATCCTACCTGAATGGTTGACAGCAGGCTGTCCTCTGGCAGAACAAACTCTTTAACCTTCTACCTAATACCCTTGGAGTACCACAAGGCTCTATACTAGGGCCCTTGCTGTTCTCCATCTTCATTAACGACCTTTATACTGTCATCCCAAAAGTCAGCTGTATCCAATATGCTGATGACTCTACTCTGATTTGCTCAGCCACATCTCCAGTAGAGTTACGGTCAGCTACACAGACCACTTTTAATACAATAGAAAACTGGCTTTCTGAACATCATCTGATCCTAAATCCCCCCAAAAAATAAAATGCTGTTATTTTCACCAACACGTAGGTCTACCGCTTTCACCTTTACCATAAAATCAAATGATGACACAATAATCTCCCCTGACCCATCTACAAAATTATTAGGTGTCATCATAGACAGTAATCTAAAATTTGACCTACATGTTAACCAAACTATCAAAACCATCAATAAAAAACTAGGGTCACTTTACAGAATAAAAGCCTTCCTAACCCGTCCAGCTAAAATTGCCATAGCTCGCTCCCACTTTCTTTCAACCCTTCTGTATGCATCCCCTCTACTCTCGAATTTAAACAAGACTGTCCTTAACAAGCTCTCAATTTGCTACAACCACATTGCCAGGTTTGCCATTGGGCTGCCTTTTAGGACACATCATTGCATCAATCTAAATCAGCTTGGGTGGCTTGAACTACCCAGCCTAATCCAGTATAACCAACTGATTATGGCCTATAAAATCCTCTATAATCTGGACAATACTCCTGCACTTAAAAATATTATCACCCCCTATAACAATCCTAGACCGTTTTCGATCCTCTAACAAACTACTAATTCAGACTAGCAAAATTAATAACACAGCCAGTGATTCTCTCTTTGCAAACTCTGTAAGTAGATCCTGGAACTCTCTTCCAGCTGATATTACCTTACTTTCCACCTTAGGTCAATTTAAAACTAGACTCAAACAACATTTGTCACTTAACTGGCTATGTCAATGTATCAAGCCTGGCTAACTCTCTCTAGAATGTGTAAAAATCTGTTAAGCAATTTACTGTGTAATTTAATTTAATCCTGACGTGCTCAGGATTAACTGTAACCTGTGGAACTTGTTTAACTTGCTTACTTATGTAATCTCTGTAAATAGACTGTTTGTAATATGTAATGCTGGTATTATGTAATGCTGTATCTGCTTACCCTTGGAGCTTTTCTCCCCGGGCCTCCGTTGAAAATGGACATGCATCCAGTCGGACTATCCCGGTCAACAAATGTAAAATACATAAAATAAAATAAAATAAAAAATAAATTTAAAAAACAGATCGTACAGATAGAATAAAACAGTAGTGGATTACTGTAACAGACATTAGCAGTTTACCACTGTGGAAATGCAGTAAACAAAGATTATATTGAATTGCAGAGAGTAATTTTCCCCCAAGAAAATTAAACAGCTTAGGTTGGCTGGAATGTTTTAACTATTATTATTTTGGTAATACATGCGAATTACTTTATTGAAGCCAAGCTGTTTTAGATCAAATGTTCCATTTTACTGGAGACCCTGTTCTGGCTAGAGGCAGAACAATAGCTTCACAAAGGGTTGATTTCCAATATACAGCATCAGGTTAAAGGGCAAGTAGAGATTTAAAAGAGATTGACAGTGAATAAGGAGCTGTATGGAAACAAATATAGGTGTTAAGCATGGGGTACAGGTAAATCCTCGATGCATCTAATAATAATATGCACTTAAACTATGTTGTGCAATACAGCCATTAGTGTTGCTATACATTTAGCAGTTTAACACTATAAATGCAGAGAACAGAAGCGGTATTTTGTGAAGGTGAGTGAAACTTCAGGGTTTAGAGGCAGATATGGCCGCTCAATAAGTAAGCGCTTGGCCACTACATATTTCTAATACAAAATAACAATGTGCATTTAATGTAAATCATTTTCAAATCTAGGTGCTTAGGATTTCCTCTCTCTCTTTATGGCTGACCTGGGTGTGTCTTAGTTTTAGACTCTACAGTTCCTAAGCGGTGTCTACAGGACTGATGGGTTTCTCTCAACATTTAACAGATTGAACTCTACAGTTCCTAAAAGCGGTGTCTAAGGACTGCAATCAGTTTCTCTCAACATTTAAAACAGATTTAGACTCTACAGTTTCCTGCGGAGCGGTGTCTACAGGACTGCATTCAGTTTCTCTCAACATTTTAAACAGATTAGACTCTAGTTTCTAAAGCGAGATTGTCTACAGGACTGCAATCAGTTTCTCTCAACATTTTAAACAGGTCAGACTCTACAAGTTTCCTACAAAACAGTGTCTACAGGACTGCAATCAGTTTCTCTCAACATTTAAACAGATTGAACTCCTACAGTTTCCTACAAAGCGGTGTCTACAGGACTGCAATCAGTTTCTCTCAACATTTAAACAGAGTGGGTTGCACACACAAAAAGCATTTGTTGGCTTTCACTTTTAGTGCCTTGTAATTAAGCGATTACTTCCTTGTTAGTCAGCCATAAGGCTCTTTGTTTCTACTTGGTGGGTTGCCTCCTTCCCCTGTAGCTAGAGTAGAATTGGCTCTTACATTCAGAGCTGTAATACTTACCTTAGTAAGCTTTAGGACGACCTTAGGAAACCTTATGTAAACTGCAATAGCCCCTCGTTTGCCCTCCGCTTCATTTCATGGACTCTCTTAAGCTCCCCTCCTGCCCCAATTCCCTCCCAGCCCCCAGGTACCTCTAAATTTATGAGTACTATAGCCCACTCCCCCACTTTCTAAGATCCTATCTGCTTTCATCTGGGATAATTCCACCCACCCCATTCTACCTACCTACATTTTAATAGCACTTATATTAGCTTTTTCATCTGGCATTCTGCCATCCCCTTCCAGTATCTTTTACCTCACCCTCTATCTTCACAATGGTGTTTGCATCACCCAGGTAAAACAAGTTCCTTAACTCACTAAGCTGAATCACAGATAATGTCTCTCCTCTTTACTACCCCTCTTGTTGCACCAGCACCTCCAACACAGCAACATGAAAACTAGTTTCTCAATGGGATTTCAGGTCCAAAGGCCATACTATCACCCAGCTGTAAATCCTTCCACCTTCAACCATACTTACATTACCAGATCCTATTCAAGCATCCTTGTTCAGTCTATCAACATCTCAGCTAGGCACATTAGCTCTAGATCCAAACACTACCACAAACTAATAAACGGCAATTCACTGAAGTTCATCACCAAGTATGAACAGACTTTCAACCCTAATACTTGGTGGTGATCACCAACCAGCTAAGCCCACTCACTTCCAGATTTATACCCCCTCTACTTGCAATCTAAGCTACAAACCACTACAATTAATAGGCCCAACTAACTCTCTCTCCTAGTCTGTCACCTCAATATTAGAAGCATTAATAACCAAGGTGCATGAATTGCATGCATTTCTGGATGTCCACTCCGCACATGAGATTCTCCTGTTTATCTAGAAACCTGGTTTAAAACCTAACACCTAAAGACAATGGAAAGTATTTACCACCTGGGTACACAACAATACACAGGCTGGATCGATCGCTTCAAGGAAGGGGGTAGCTGTACTCTATAAATCTAGGTTGAATGTCACCATATATGTAATACAACCACCCACTCGGATTAATAACTCAGAGATTCTTGCCACCAAATTGCAACTTAATAAAAATAAATGCATTAATATCATCTGTATGTACATTCCCCAGGTAACAATATATCTACATTTGAAGATATCCTGCACTGGCTATCATGTCACTACCCCCAAGAAACCATACTACTAGGAGACTTTAATATAGACTGGGGCACCTTGCTCCTCAGAATCCCCAACCACCCATATTAACCTGCATGCATTTACACAAATCATATCCACCCCTACCAGGATAGGTAAACCCAACCAAAGAAAGTATACTTGACTGGGTTACTCATAAATAGTCACCCTAGCTGTACACCTCTGGTACCTCCTTAATGGCCCTAAGCGATCACCTTTTCACATATGTAATTAAGCACAAAACCATTAATTCCCAACAACCCTTACTCAGAAGGTTAGAAACAATAAAACTTTGACCCTGCCAAATTCCTAACAAGAACTAAACTCATGTAATTGGTCTATTCTAAAACACTCCCCTTAGAGGAAGCAGTAGCATACTTTAACAACAAATTCCTTGAGATCCTTTTGATTTGCATGCACCTGTTCGTTTCCAAAGAGAGACCAAGGCAAAACTGCCATGGCTTTCTATAGAGTCTAAACTCAAAATTACCCTTAGAAACAAAGCATGGGCTTTATTGCGTTCTTCTCTTCACAAGACCCTCAAGATCACATTAAATACAGGCAATCCAGGAGCGAAACCAAAAAATCAATTTTACAAGACAAAAAGCAATACTACTGTAATTTACATACAGTAAATCAAAATAACCCTCAGAAGTTTTGGGCAGGTTTAAATAATCTACTACATCCTGGACAAACTTCCAACCCCAATCCCTGCTGCTACTATTGATAAAACCCTGAAAGTGTTTCTGATAGTTTTAACCAATTCCTTTACTGGAAGACAATTCAAGCCCTAGCTAGCCAACTACCTCCTAGCTCCCTGGTCCTGAAAGTAGCTTTCCCTAGAAACCTACTCGCGTTCAGCTTCCAACCAGTCACCACTTCACTTATCCGTACCTTGATCAAAAATTAAAACCCACTACACTTTCACTGCTACAGATCAACTCCCTGCAGGTGTACCTACAAAAAATCCCAGCTGAGGCTACATTACTTATCCGTCTCAATACTAATCAATCGAACCATAGTAGAAGCTAAGAATTCCACCATCTGGAAAATATCCTATGTAATCCCACTTCAATAAAAGGAGGCAGCTCTACTGAATTCTCCAATTATAGGTCAATAGCTATACTCTCTCCCCTCCACTTACTGCAAAGATTATGAAAAAATGTATTCTAGACAACTCATGCACCACCTAATCCAGAATCACCTTATGGCAGACACTCAGCATGGCTTCTGTCCTCATCACAGCACTACTTCAGCCCTCCCTAGCTCTCTTTACCACTAACACCATAAACCATAATGCAGCTTAGCAATAATTATATATCCTCCAACCTCTTTTTGGATCTTTCCAAGGCATTTGATATGGTTGATCACCAACTTTTAATCCACACCCTGCAAACATTCTGTCTAGATACTGGAGGCCACTCCAATGGTTTCAATCCTACCTGAATGGTTCCACAGCAGGCTGTCCTCTGTAGCAGAACAAACTCTTCTAACCTTCTACCTAACACCCCTTGGAGTACCACAAGGCTCTATACTAGGGCCCTTGCTGTTTCTCCATCTTTATTAACGACCTTTATACTGTCATCCCAAAAGAGTCAGCTGTATCCAATATGCTGATGACTCTACTCTGATTTGCTCAGCCACATCTCCAGTAGAGTTATGGTCCAGCTACCCAGACCACTTTTAATACAATAGAAAACTGGCTTGAACATCATCTGATCCTAAATCCCCAAAAAAAATAAAATGCTGTTATTTTCACCAACACATAGGTCTACCGCTTTCACCTTTACCATAAAATCAAATGATGACACAATAATCTCCCCTGACCCATCTACAAAAAGGAATTATTAGGTGTCATCATGAACAGTAATCTAAAATTTGACCTACATGTTAACCAAACTATCAAAACCATCAATAAAAAACTAGGGTCACTTTACAGAATAAAAGCCTTCCTAACCCGTCCAGCTAAAATTGCCAAGCTCGCTCCCACTTTCTTTCAATCCTTCTGTATGCATCCCCTTTACTCTCGAATTTAAACAAGACTGTCCTTAACAAGCTCTCAATTTGCTACAACCACATTGCCAGGTTTGCCATTGGGCTGCCTTTTAGGACACATCATTGCATCAGTCTAAATCAGCTTGGGTGGCTTGAACTACCCAGCCTAATCCAGTATAACCAACTGATTATGGCCTATAAAATCCTCTATAATCTGGACAATACTCCTGCACTTAAAAATATTATCACCCCTATAACAATCCTAGACCGTTTCGATCCTCTAACAAACTACTAATTCAGACTAGCAAAATTAATAACACAGCCGGTGATTCTCTCTTTGCAAACTCTGTAAGTAGATCCTGGAACTCTCTTCCAGCTGATATTACCTTACTTTCCACCTTAGGTCAATTTAAAACTAGACTCAAACAACATTTGTCACTTAACTGGCTATGTCAATGTATCAAGCCTGGCTAACTCTCTCTAGAATGTGTAAAAATCTGTTAAGCAATTTACTGTGTAATTTAATTTAATCCTGACATGCTCAGGATTAACTGTAACCTGTGGAACTTATTTAACTTGCTTACTTATGTAATCTCTGTAAATAGACTGTAATATGTAATGCTGGTATTATGTAGTGCTGTATCTGCTTACCCTTGGAGCTTTTCTCCCCGGGCCTCCGTTGAAAATGGACATGCATCCAGTCGGACTATCCCGGTCAACAAATGTAAAATACATAAAATAAAATAAAAAATAAATTTAAAAAACAGATCGTACAGATAGAATAAAACAGTAGTGGATTACTGTAACAGACATTAGCAGTTTACCACTGTGGAAATGCAGTAAACAAAGATTATATTGAATTGCAGGTATACAAAACTACAGGTGTTAAAGATGGCAGATATGGCCATTCATGAAGTAGCGCTATTACAGCAGTACATGAAATGTGACTAACAAACAATAGTTTAAGCACTGGAATTATGCTAAAACAGAGCAACTCTAGAACATTAAGGTAAGATAAAGCAAAAGGGCTGAAGGCAGCAATGACCATTAATGAAATAAGGCATTTGAAGCAGCACTTGAAGTGCGACAACAAAGGTAACAGCTACAAAATGCCATAAGTGTGCAGGAAAAGCAAGGAAACTATTGACTTGTAGATAAATCATCAAAAAATGGTTTTGACATTGTAAGTTATCAGGTAAGCAGAACAACTATTGTATTAAAGGTACTACAGTAACAGGGCAAAAATGACACATGGGGCCATTTAAGGAAATATGCATGCAGTCTAAACTGAAAGATATGCATTTTCCCTAATACAAATAGCTGTACGACTAACAAGGCCAGGCTAGGAATAAGCTTCCAAATTGTAAGTCGGTAGAAAGTCGCAAGAAAAATATTAAATCTAGTGCAGAGTGACTCATACATCAAATAAAGTAACTACCTCCATAAGCAAATGCTGAGCAGCCACAGAAAGCTAAAATAACATTAATTGCCTTAAGTACAGATAATGTTACATTCCATTACATTGCACTACATTCCACCATGAAGCTATTGAATTCACATTTCACAGCTTGACAAAAGGAATAGCAAAGCTAGAAAAAAAAAATAAAATGTTATTTTCACCAACACGTA
Organism: Protopterus annectens; assembly: GCF_019279795.1. Classification (NCBI taxonomy): domain Eukaryota; kingdom Metazoa; phylum Chordata; order Ceratodontiformes; family Protopteridae; genus Protopterus; species Protopterus annectens. The sequence goes on from NC_056738.1 coordinate 471,616,460, forward strand.
GGTCTACCGCTTTCACCTTTACCATAAAATCATATCCTTTCAAATCTTAGTGTTTCAATTTGATAAATGTTAAAACACCATAAAGGAATATACGTGGGAGAACACTGCTAGGAGAACACTCGGTACCCGATCAGGAAAGATTTAAAAAATCTAATGCTAATGCTAAAGATATGACCAAGCAATCAATTCTCAAAGCTTATCCACATGTGATAGCAGTAGTACAGGAACAGCTGCATAAAAGTGGCAGGTATAGCACTAAAACCTTCAGAGTGGTCTTGGCTCAAGAAGGGAGGCTATTGTCAAAAAGAAAAGAGAAAAACTAATGCTATAAAAAGTACAACAAACAGACACAGAAGTTCTGAAACTGCTGTACCATTACATATGTGTTGCCTTGTCTCATCCTGTTCACCAAGTGGGTGGTTGAACCCAACCAGATCAAGCACTGGTGTTGTGCTTCAGCTTGGATGCATGGGTCAGAGTACTGTTTTTCACATATTTCCTTCTTGTAACATGACTACCTCAGACTGATGTTGCCTGCTTAGGGTCTATATCATAAGTTCAAAGTTTGAAAACTTTGAATCACAGATGATCTACATCAAATGATCGAAGTTTTCAAACTTCGAAAGTTTCAACAGAGATCGCTGTAGGGAATATTTCCCTTCACTTCAATGTAATGCGGTCTTGGAGTTGGCATATTTAAGTAGTGGGGGGGTGTGGTTGGGTCCGATAACTTTGCCCCCCTAAATAGAGCATTCAGGTAGGTTTTTTTCTTTTTCTTTTTTCATATTTTATGTTCAAAGTTTAAAAACTTCGATCATATGGAGTCGACCATATGAGATTTGAAGTTTTCAGACTTCGAACATATAATATAGACCCACCTGCTTATGTTACAAAATCCCTACTAGATACCAGAAAACAGACTTAGCAGACTAGTCTATCAGGTCACAGGACATAGGTACAACAGTGACATGCCTGCCCAAAACACAAGCCCCATAGTCACGTCCAAATGCACCACTAGGGGTCTGAGAGTGACAAATTGGGAGAGGTGACCAAAAGATGGAAGGATGTTGAGAATCTGATGTATCTTTGGTGGGGTTCAACACTTGGCACAAGTTCCCCTTTACAACACATGATGGTTTCAAGGAAGCATTTTACAAAGATTGTGGAACCCAAAATATGTAGGAGCTCTACAATGGACATCCAGCTTGTAATGCAACAGAAATGTATGAACAGTAGAGAAGTAGCTGCACCACAAGTCTCATCAATGTGAATCCTTCACATAAAATCAGTGGAATGAGCCACCACTGTAGTAGAATGAACCTTTGGTTTGCTATGTGGGATGTTCACTGCAGTCATGCAATGAGATTTTGGTTTTGCTATGTAGGATGCTGACTGCTGTAGTGCAATGAGACTTTGTTTTTTTTCAGTAATACAGTCAGTACAGTCAAAGGCCTCTTGCACAGTGCTACTATAGATGATCCTTGATGCAATGTATTTCTGGGAAAGGCAAGGGAGACTCTTCCGATATCACTGGTCCAGTGGTAATATAACCTGAGTTGTCAGTGGATATCCATCAGATGCAAGGTATATTTCCTTCTGTTACAGAATTTTTGGAAAAACAGTGGTAGATTAAAACTTTTATTATGATTTACTTCAGAGGCTACATGTGGGGTAAAGTCTGGATTTGTTCTCAAATGCACTTTATCCTTACAGAAAACAGGATAACAAGGTTTACATGATAAGGCCTGCAAGTCCAAAATTCTCCTTGCATATGTGAAAGCCACCCAAAACAAATACTTCTAAGGAAAATGTTAAATCCACAGTAGCAGCAGTTTCACATGGACCTTTCATCAAAGTCTGAAGTATGACAGTGATGCCTCAAGATGGAACTGGATCCCCGAGTGCAGCCAAGCTATCTAATGCTATTGCATTAGACAGAAGGCACAACCTGACATTTGTTCATCATTCCTTTATTCACATCAAGACTTCAGTGGGAGTCAGTACAGGTAACAGTGCAGCAGCAGTGCTCAGCCTTGCAAATGTTATTGTGGCAGTCTTCCATATGCATATCGGCAGTGGCTGATAACTTATAATTACACTTCATGTATCATTACAAGTAATGTTTTCACAACTGGCTTTGTGATAGCAGCAATGTCAGCAAAAGTAACTTATCGGGAAAGCAGTTTGATAGCGTTGATTTCTTCCAGGCAGTAATCCACCTCATGAAGCAGTTAGGTTTCCATTTGTCATTCCATTGCTTCAAGATATTCAAATGCCTCCAGAATGCACACATGGATGTTTCGTAGATGAGTAACGAATGCTGCAGCAACTGTGTAACAAATCCTTTGTATGCAGACACACAGGAACAACAGAGTGTAATGCATATCTTGTTGTCCTGTATATTTGCATCTAGCAGTGTTATCTGGATTCCCATATTTTTTAATAATTTCTTTTGCCAATCTGTCTGGTAGTAGCAAAAAGGAAATTTTTGTTGAACAGGAGTTTGCTTGCAGAGACAGTACTGGCATGACAGAAAATGCTACAGTTTGGAGTTTGCTTTCTGCACAAGATGTAAAATGTTTTTCCTGATCAAGCATCGAATCATCGTCCTTCATATCAGGATTTTAGCAGAAGATTTGATATGTAATTTCTGGTCGGGAAAAATCTTGTATCGTGTACTTTCTTCCACAGTATCACTTTCTGGAAAAGCTCTTGATAAAACCAACCTTTCTCATAACC
>NC_056738.1:471635051-471732551 GCF_019279795.1 Protopterus annectens
GTGCAATTAAGTACAGTCCATGGATATTGCTCCCAAGCAGCTGTGCACAAACATTATATGCTAATAAAAACTTTAACGTAAGCCTTGCAGTGATAAACACAGCAACACAGACAAACTACTCATACAGACACACAAAATTAATGTCAACATGCATAGCAAAGCATGGGCTTCTCTTTGTTCCTTTCCAGCTGTGGCAGCAAAAGTGTACTACTGTAGAAGGACATGTAGTGAGAAGCAATACTGCAATCTTTAGTATGATATATGTCTACCTGTAGGTGACAGCATGAGAATCTGATAGTGTATGCTGTGTCTGCAGCTGGAAAGCACTTAGCAGCAGAGGAAACATGGATGTATTTGGTATATGCACATGCGGTATGCTAGTCAGCCAAAGTTGTATGTGTGCATTGAGCATATTATTGCTTGCCAAGAAAGGTTGAAATACCATGTGTCACACTCACCTTTTGTATTGGTCCAATGCACTCTTCCAATGTTCTTCATATGCTGGTATAGTGAAAGTAAATGGCAATTTCATTTCTTTTGTCTCCTTTTGTTAATACATTTGTAAAGAGGGATTCACAGTCCAGGTATTTTAAGTAATAATGCTCCATTCCAAAGGGTTGTCAAGGTGAGATGACACTGTTAAATTTACTTTAAAGAGAAAGACATGTTAAACATGTTATCAGCAGAATGACGTGTGTCTCTTAACATATGGCAGTTTCAGTGATTAATATCTGTAGCCACCAGGAAAACCATGCTGTGTTTCACATGTATTAAATATATGTTTATATTGATATGTAGGGCACACCACATAAAATTTTGTAAATCAAGTCTGCAATGCTTCATGTTTTATGACATCTTTATAGTTTGCCCTAGAGTACTAGTCCGTAGGTATAACTCATCCACAATAAATAGAGGATAATCTACTGGGGTATAACACCCCTATTACCTACTTGATGAACTACTGTAAGCTGAAGCATATTAATGTAGAGAATGATAAAAAATAAAAATAAAAATAAAAAATATGTATAGAAATATAGCTATAACATTGATATTGATATATATGTAGTAAACTATCTTAGGACAGTCATTAAGCACCACATTGTCCTAAGTAGCATTGTATTTAAACACAATGAATACCTGTATTTAATAAACAAATCACTTCCAGATATCGTGCATTGTGACCTAAAATCTCATAAATATAACATTAATACAGCATTAATAATACAGAGGCACACACATTCTATATATTAAAATACATAACATAAATAGTAAACAATGTATATATATATATATATATATATATATATATATATATATATATATATATATATATATATATATACACTTTATAAAATTGACCACCCTGTCTAGTCCATATGACCTTACCAAAATGCTTACTTTCTAGATCTCAATATAGGTTTAAGTGAGACATATTGGTTAAGACCGGGGGTGTATGTGCTCTTAATTTAAAAATCCACTCCAGTTCCACCTTCTCTAAAGTATTCATGTGGTCCCCTCCTCTCTCACTCTGAGCCACAATTTGGAGAACTCTAAAACTGAAGGTGTGGTTATTGAATGCAATAATGTGCTTAGCTAGAGCATTCTGGTCCTTCTTTTGTCAGATATCATATATATGATTATAAAGCCTCTTCTTTAGTTGTCTCTTGGTTAGACCTACATAGAAGGCAGGACACATATCACAAGTGGCAAGGTATATCAAATTTTGCATTTCACTAGTAGCGTGGAACCTAGGTGCAAATGTGTAGTTAAGTGAAGGATGAATAAACACTTGATCTTTACTGATATACCTACACATATTGCAACGTTTACACGGATAGGTGCCAAGTATCCCTACTCTACCAGGATCAGTCCCATCATCAGGTTTAAAACTATCACATAACAATCTTTTCAAATTCTTGTGATTACGATAAGCAAAACTTGGTTTGTTACCTAGTAATTGTAGTCTGCACTGATCTACTGTTAATACTTTCCAATTGTTCAAAATGATATTCCTTATAGCTATGTAATCATTTGTATATGTGATAGTTAATCTAACCCTGTCACTGACCATCTTGCTGGAACAAGTGGCCTTATATCTCACATTATGTAAAGGTTGGTGTGTCTGAGGTTGATGGAAAACTTCTGACCTGATATCCTTGACCATCCTCCTGTCGTATCCCCTCTCCACAAATAATTCTTCCAACAAATCAATCTGTTCCAACTTGGTAACTTCATCTTTACACATCCTATTCAACCTAATGAACTGACTCCTGATAATTCCAGGGAAGACATGCCTGGGATGCATGCTATCAAAGCTTAAGAGCGTGTTTTTCCAACAAGCTTTCCTAAATAATGTGGAGACTAACTTGCCAGCTTGAATACTTAAGCTTACATCCAAGAAGCTGGTCTCGGTATAGGAAATTTCTATAGTAAATCTCAGAAAGTCACTAGTACTTTCTAGATAGCTAAGGAAACTTTCAAACTCTACCTTAGTGCCTTCAAATACAATCAGAATATCATCTACAAATCTCTTGTAGATAACAATTCTCTTGTACATCTCATGAGTAAACAAATGTTCTTTCTCCCAATGGTAGACCACCAAGTTGGCATACATGTTTGCACACGATGTGCCCATGGCTACTCCCCATTTTTGATGATATAGCTGTTTCCCAAAGGAGAACACATTGTATGACAAGACCAGTTCTAACAACTGACAAACAAGAATCTGTTTGTCATTACTGAAACCAGTATCGGTCAGCATGAGCTCCCTAATCGCCTGAATCCCCACATCATTGGGAATAGATGTAAACAAATTCTTTACATCAAGAGTTATTAATACATGAGCACCCTTCTCTAGATAGACCTCTAATTGCTCAAGTGAGTCAAGCAAATGATATGTATCTTTCAAAATATGTGATACCCTATCTACAGTAGGTCTCAAAACTTTTTCTAAATAAATAGAAACATTTTCTGTCACCCAACCATCACCTGACACAATCGGCCTCACTGGTGGAGGGATAAGGCCTTTGTGCATTTTAGGGAGCCCTTTGATTACGGGAATCCATACATAATCTTTATAGAGGAAATCATATGTCTCTTTGGTAATTTGTTGACACATTAACATATCAAACAAAGATTCTTCAACAATATTGTGGATATCATTCACCCTACTCATAGTAATAGGTGCATAGGTCTTAATATCACTGAGCATATCACACATGCTGGCAACATAATCTTTAGTTTCAAGGAGAACAATCCCACCCCCTTTGTCCGCTGGTCTAATAGTCAGAGTGCTGGCTTCAGACAAAGATTTCAAAGATTCACTCTCACTTCTACTCATGTTAAAATATCTACATTTCCTCTTATTGCTATTATAGAAATAGTCATATAAATCATCTTCACATAATTTTATGAAACACTCAATGTGCATAGGCAACGGGGGAGAAAAAACACTCTTCATTTTGCATTGATCAGGTGTATCGACAATGCTTACATTAGAGCAAGTTTTGTCCTTAAAGTAAAGTTTCAAAGCCAAACATCCTAAGGTCTACACAGAGTTCATTTAAACTACTGCCCTGCAAGGGAATAAACGTGAGCCCTCTATTCAATAAACTGACATCTGAATCAGATAGAACAGCATTAGACAAATTGAAACATAAAGTCTTTACTGTTTCCGTCGACGCCTTTGCTGAGGACTGTCTTCCGAAAATTTCCTTTTCTTTCAGTCCCAACTGTTGGATCGACCTCCCTGATACTTCTGTACTTTCACTGGGAGAGGTAAAAAAGGACGACAAATGTCTTTGTCCGATAAAGGGATTTTTGGTTTGGCTCCCTTCTGATGATAGACCATCTGAATCTGGTTAGCCTCCTGATTAGGCAGAGGAGTATGAGCCAACGAACTCGTTGCTGTAACCAGTATCTCATCAGGCGGAGTAACAAAAGTTCCGTCAGAGCTAGTACTAAGGATGTGTGTATCTGTTCTTGGCTCCAAAGGAGTGCCAGCTGCTACGGTGGTAAGTGTATGTTCAGTGGACGTGGAGTGATGATGCAAACCAACGTCACCCTCATTGGGACTGGAATGTCTCGGCCAAATGAATACATTACCCAATGAAAAATCTCTGTGATCTCTTTGGAGTTTGCGATATTTGGTTAACTGTAACCTATTGCTATATGATTGTATCTGCACATACAAATGATCCAATTTGTTTAAACACAGTTCATTGCTAAAGCGTTCCCGTATCTCATGATTTGAAAGTTCAATTTTAGCTAACAGCTCTTCCTCCAACGGGGAAAAGTAATCTATAATAAGTTTCATGTACTTAAAACTCAAATCTAAATTAAGTTCTTGTCATTGTTTAAGTAAATCAGGATGACTGTCCCCATAAGTAGGCATGCACAGCACTCTCATGCCCCTGGGGACAATCTTAAAATGAATACAAGCTTCCATGTGCTTACGCTGCCAAACAAGTCGTTGGTACTTAAACAAATTATTCTCTAACTCCTTTGTTAGAGTATAAAACTGTTCAATGTTATCAATAGTACCACTATCAAGAACTGTGGCCGGGAGCTGTAAATCCAGAGCCAATAAAGGATTGTTAACATACTTAGTGATGTGATTCCACTTCTCACCATACGTCCTCATCTCCGGATTAAATGGTAACTCTATAGAAGCATTAGCCATTTCGTGGGGTGGTGCGGTAAAAAAGTATAGAAATAGTTGCAAAAAAAGTACCGCAACACACACAGAGTCTCCACGTGAATGAAGTAAAGTGTATTGGCAGATAAACACTGTAGGACTCATCACGAACAAAGTCTAACAAAAGACCATAAACCAATCTTCCAAAACGAATCAATTTATTCAGGAACAAGATACAGGATAAGCGCTTTCGCGTACCACAGTGTACGCTTCCTCAGATCTACATTAAAGTAAAATCACTCAGTTTAAATACAACTATAAAACAAATTAATCAATTAAACAATTACTCAATCTATCTAAAAGATAAATTTAAAGGTTAATTTTCTGCTCAGTATACATCATCAGCACCTTATGAACGCATGTAATTGTTAACTTTTCAAGATGGGGTCCTGTACAACCTGTTTGACATCAATGTAATCAACTGTGTAGAAGTACACTGAAAGTAAAGGCAAATGTAGAGGAAGTAGACATTGATACATAGTGTTGTGCTGAAGATGATTAATGTTGTGCCTAAAGAAACAAGAGAGGGAATCATGAAGGATGAGGGTGAAGCAGTTTTTCAAAGGAAGTCCCAAAACAGTATCTTCTGGTTGTAGCATTAATGTATATAACAAAGTGATGTACTGAGTACGTTAAAGTACATTATATCAGTCGTATAGATATAAATGACAATTACTCAATCAGAAACATAAAAAGTCAATTGTTCACTTAGCAGTCACCATGTGCACAAAAAAAATATGTACATTATTTATACATTCCTATGATGTCTATAATACACAGTCAACTTAGTCAAGTTTTGTTTTAATTAATTCATAAATATGAAATACTTAGTAACGGCTGCAAAGTTTGTAAATTCTCAGTTAAGTGAGGGTATAATGGTAAATTTTTGTATAACTGCAAACAACTGAAATTTGATCTATAACTGTTATTTCAGTCAGTCAGTAAGACAGGGACAACTACATTATGAAAACAAACCTCATAGTCATTACCTGTTTTTTGTTTCTCTGTTCAGCATATTTGCTTTTCTTGGCAACTTCCAAATCTCTTCCTAAGTGACATTAGAACTTGGCTGATAACATCCATAGTGGAATGTAAAATGTAGAGCTGCAGCAAATGTGATGTAAGGTTGATCATCCGTGGCGACATCACTTAAGCAGAAACAAGACGCATGACTACTATACAAAAACAAATAAACAGTACAAAGTAAAGAAGCAATTCAGAAAGAGATACTATTCAAAGCCAAACTGTGACACCACTACAGCTGAAGGTTCTGTGTAAATAAAAGTATTCAACCTTTCATGTGAAAGCCACACAATTAACCCTCTGCTCAGCAACAGATCGATCTTTACACCAGCAAACAAGAATTTGATATGATAAACAAAACATTTCAAAAATTGCTACATTACTATTATATCCCATTAAACAGAAATGTTTATGACAGTAACTGTTACTTGAAAACTTCTTTAGTATAAATCCCTAATTGTAGCAGCAGTGAAACTGCATACAATTGTATTGTCTACCTTGCACCTTAGGTCGCTGTTGAAAAGAGACATTTTTGGAACCCAACTACCAATTCAGCTAGTAAAGTAAGTTGGTAAACATCATCTGGGCTCTGTAAAAGTTGACATCAGATTATCAACTCTAAAAAAATGAAATGTCACCTGTTCGAGACCACACCATCTCCTTTCAAAAAACTAAAAGTGGTTGTACTGACATTATGGTACTGTGGGGATCATGGCACTGGCCCATTTCCACAATACTGTCAGACTTTATATACAATTTGCAGGAAGGTTGAAGGGTGCAGGTATAGTTGTTCCTCTTCAAAAATAGAATTTCTGTTATTTTGGCACTAGTTCAAGGAAAGTCAGTGATATGGTGCTAACCATATGATGTTTGATTTTCTACACAGTCAATAATCCTAGATACATTGCTCTCGACACATACATTTAATGGACATGTCACAGCACAGCATACAGGAAGCCTACAAATAATCAGTACAGAATAACTACAGGTGTAACATACAGGCATAGTACCTGACCTTTTGTAAGGTAAATGTATGACACCTAAAGTTTACTGTGGAATATTAAGGGTGTTTTTGCGTAACTCTTTTTCATCACACCTGCATATCATACAGTAATTATTTAAGGAACAAAATAAAGTACATTACCTTAATGGCAGGTAACCACTTTGTTGAAAACCATTACTGAAATGCTTCTCCTGTTTTCCAGCACTGGCTCTTCTTCAGTGCAGTAAGAGCTGTATGAAGATCTTCTGCAGCTGCAGCATGTGCTATGCTATGAAGCATTCCTAAAATGGTTTTTCGAAAATTGTGAACACCATGATCTTTCTTAGCTACCCATTCTGTCCAAGCCTTTTCACGGTGGAAGTCACAGAGCATTATACTGGCATCTGAAGTGCATCACAAAATTAAGACTTAAATTACTCATCATTTGTAGTTGTAGTACTATTGTTTCCAATAATGCCAAAAGGATAGGAAAAATACATAATACTTACATACATCCTTACAATAATGATTCTCAGTCATTATTTGTACAGTGTCACTTGTAATGCTGTAACTACACAAACATACATAACCAGTATACCACATTCTCATACATAACCTCTCCCTGCACAAACTAATGGCACACTGATGACAACTGCAAGGTTATTAACAAAGGTACAGAAGAGCTGTGTTCTAGAGAACCTAGACTATGATAACAATACTATGAATATGTCAGTATGTGACAACTTACAGTGTATGTTACCCTTCTCTTACCTGTCCTGCATTTCACTGAAAATTTCCAAGTTTTGTTTCTTAGACAGAAGGCACAACCTGACATTTGTTCATCATTCCTTTATTCACATCAAGACTTCAGTGGGAGTCAGTACAGGCAACAGTGCAGCAGCAGTGCTCAACCTTGCAAAGGTTATTGTGGCAGTCTTCCATATGCATATTGGCAGTGGCTGATAACTTATAATTACACTTCATGTATCATTACAAGTAATGTCTTCACAACTGGCTTTGTGATAGCAGCAATGTCAGCAAAAGTAACTTATCGGGAAAGCAGTTTGATAGCGTTGATTTCTTCCAGGCAGTAATCCACCATGAAGCAGTTAGGTTTCCATTTGTCATTCCATTGCTTCAAGATATTCAATGCCTCCAGAATGCACATGGATGTTTCTAGATGAGTAACGAATGCTGCAGCAACTGTGTAACAAACCTTTGTATGCACACACAGGAACAACAGAGGTAATGCATATCTTGTTGTCCTGTATGTTGCATCTAGCAGTGTTATCTGATTCCCATACTTTTTTAATAATTTCTTTTGCCAATCTGTCTGGTAGCAAAAAAGGAAATTTTGTTGAACAGAGTTTGCTTCAGAGACAGTACTGGCATGACAGAAAATGCTACAGTTTGGAGTTTGCTTTCTGCACAAGATGTAAAATGTTTTCCTGATCAAGCATCGAATTGCATCCTTCATATCAGGATTTTAGCAGAAGATTTGATATGTCTTTTCTAGTCGGGAAAAATCTTATTCGTGTTTCTTCCACAGTATCGCTTTCTGGAAAAAGCTCTAGATAAACAAACCTTTTCACGTTTCATAATTTCCCCCGTTTTTCGCACTCCTGAATGGTGCAGTTTTATGACCTTCTCTTGCACTCTTCTATCAACTTTTTCTCTAATGTTGGCTAACTACAAAGAAAACAAGCATGACAGAGAATTGAAACACAATACTATTCTTTCTATCTTGGCCATAATTTCACCTTTCTGTACAATATAAGCCCAAGAGAATATAAAGTACAAGTACTGTGAAAGTAGCATACCAGATTAAATGTTGTACCACAGTAAGTCATTAATACATCTAAACACAGAATCTGAGCAGAATGACTTGTCAGTTAAGTACTACTGCTAATGTAATGTTAAGTGTTGTCAATAATACTTTAATACTTCAGCTGGTATCACCTGCTTCCAGGAGTAACTGCATCTGCATAACACTGAAGAATATCACTATATCAAGAATAAGAAGCAAATTAAAAATGTATTAGCTGTATAGAGTTTTAAAAAATCAGGTGACAACTTACTTACATCTGCAGAGTAAGAAATTAAACCAGTCTGTTCACAAACAGCTGAAAATACTGTTGTTTTTAAGTTTATATCCCAATCAGTATCCCATTTTACTCAGTAAATGGACATTATAAGTCGTCTAATGTGTATAATCATTAATAATTGTGCATAACATCCAAATGTATGAAAATTGTCCCTTATTACAGAATCAAAGCAACTCTGTGTTTTTCTCCCTAATGACCATAACTATGTATTTATTACCCTTGCTCTCCAATCTGTAATTACTGTCTTGTATTCCTTACTGTCTAGTAACCTTAAAAATGTGGGTGGTCTGACATTACTACAATACCTCTCTCAGTTTCAAAATGACTGCAAACAGCACATGTTAAGGATGGTCAGTCATGACAAACAGCCAGTGTGACTATACATGGAGTTTGCAGCAACATTACCTCGTCGGACAGCTGAAGTTAAATGTTATTAACTTGCAAATGCCATCATATGAAAAATATGAGAAGAAATGTGCATTCATAAGCACAATGAAACTGACTGACATCTGAACAGGACTTGTCCCACCTCCTGCGATATCCACCACTTAGCCATACCTTCAGCATCCCACAAACAGGCAGTCCTGGGTGCCAATGGGGATTCACTGCATTGGCACCAGGTGGTCCTGGGTGCCAATGCGGATTCAGAGTTCACTGCATTGGTGGTTGTAAGGCAAAGTGGCCTCTGACATACTACTGCTTCTAACATGGGTGATACTGTACAAAATGATAAGAAAATCAAAAAAGAAAAATAACAGCATTTCTGCATATGATGATCAACACAATGCTATGCTCACACAGTCACCCACCATTTCCCTGTTAAGTATCTGGCCACATGGAGAGTTTGGCTCATGTCTGCTGGCAGGCCAATCAATTACTCTCCTGTGACACAGCAAAACAGAACACGAGATGGATGCACATTTCTCATATCCCTTGTAAATGAACTGGAATACTGGTACATGTACACTGCTGTGTAACAATGTATCAGTGTAGCACAACAACCAACTACAAGGAGCAGACTGCTCTCCCTACCTCATGATTTCTATTTGCTAGTAGAAATGGTGTGGGTGCTTTCTCATTGAGTCACTGCACTAGTGGTAGAAGAGATCACCCAAGTGAGTGATAACTGTAACAGTGTTGCATTCCATACTGAAGTGATGTTATGTATATACCCTATACAGTGGTCTGTCATACACCTTTGTCTACATATTGTATTTGCTGAATATGTTTTTCTGTATTTGGATTTGTTTACATAACTTACCTTATGATTTCAGTGGTAATGTTGTTGTGTCTTTCGGCTTTTCCCGATAAGGGGTCGCCACAGAGGAACTCCGGTCCGCTAATGATTGCCAGTAGATTTTTACATGCCAAGTTGCCAGCCCTGACGCACAACTTTCAACGAAGGTACGCCCATTCATGCATGTCTCCACAAAGAAGACGCTCTAGCTGAGAATCGAACAGGACAAGGTCTTGCTGTGAGGCGACAATGCTACCGCAGCACCAAATAGTTGCACTTATTTGTGTTATGCTTCCTCTCTGAATTATAATTGAACTTGTAGTTACCATGCTTAGTGATTATGAATTCTACTTCATTATTCATCCTTTTGCATGTATTCATTTTAAAATGTTAGCTTTGTTTGACTGGTTGTTGTACTCTCCTGTGCTGTGTATAAAAATGGTCAATTTTAATCAGTTTTCTGCTCATTATGGATGATGCAAGTAAATGATTGTATACCACCTCTCCATTATATTCACAGAATTCTTCTGTGCCTGCATTCACCTATCAGTGTGTGTTCACAAGACAGTGCAAAGGAAAGAAATTCTGAATCAGAGACATGGCAAAACCACAATGAGGAAGGTGTCATAAGCAACTAATCATCATGCCACTGTACTGAACACATGCAGACACACTAGCATGTTCTACAACACTGGTAGACAGTCATGAAAATACCCATTTACCCTCTCACATATTCAAACCTGCACACATTACATACGATGGTGACATCATCTACCTCGCTCCTTACCATAATGTGACCATCCTCTCACAAAAAATAGGCATACAACACACCTCAACCACCCAGGCTTGCTGGCATTACCTGTGTCAGTAGTACAGCCATACAAATTAATATTTGTTTATTATCTTTGGACACTGTTTATCACTTCCTCTAGTGTAACATTTCATTACGCTGGGTGATTTGGGAGAAAAAACAGTTGGGAAAATTAAGAGGAGCTGACATTTATGGGGTGTGCAACTGTTTTAGTAGTATTACCCACTCTCCAAGACAGCCACATTAGCATGTTGCTTCACCCACAAGCCTATTCTGCTTGCCGAGGCATGCAGAAAGGGAACACCTCAGCAGTAAACTAGAGTAACAATTGTACATGCTTATCATGATGAGGCTATCTCCACAGATATGGAGTCTACACTGTACTAAATCTTTCTGAACCCCATTGCCCATCATAGGTCGCATATGTGAAAAGCTGATGGGCGATATATCACTCATATGAAACACATACAGGTGGACATGAACAGAAAGGAACTGAAAAAAATGACACACAAACAGAGAACAGGAAAACCTTCAGGCCCACATGCTCAAATATGCAGCATTACAGGGAAAAGAGCATTTAAATGTAATACTCACCTCCTTATCTCGGTCCTCTCCTCATATTTCTAACTTCCAAAAAAACCTTGTTTTTTATCTGTACATAAATGTTTTACTTGCATGTTTTTTTTCATCTGAAATGCCTATACTTTTAATATATTCCACTACATGAATCTCACTTTTATAAATCATTACCTAGGATTACAATTGTTATGTCTTTTTTTAACAAATTGTATGTTATCTCTGTATTTTTCACTGTTGTACTAGTTTATTTACTTTTGTATAACTATTGTAAAATTGTCTCTATCCTGTGGAGCTTTTATCTCCAGGTCTCCAGGCTCAGTGGACTATCCCGGTTGTCAAACTATAATAAATAAATACATTCCATAACTCTTGGCTTCTGAAAATGAAACAGTGACATTAAAGAAGTGGCATTTGTAATCTTGAACTATACAACATGTACTTTCTTGAAAGACTTTTGTTATTCACACTAACACAATCTGTGCATGTACATTTATTAACTTGCTCATCCACCTGTAGTATTTCGCATCATAAGAAGCAAGCAATGGAACAGTTACCTCTCCACTCACTGCATGATTGATGTGGTCTGAGCGGGTAGGAAATGTCAAATATGTATGCAGTACTTGTATATTTCTTGTATCTTGCTGAAGAGCAGACTTCAATATCTGAGATGCCAGTTTTCTTCTTTTCTGAGTGACAATGGATCTAATGCAATATTACGATTTGTGAAACTGGCATACATTTTTCACACTTAGGTTGCAATGCACTGTTTTCTTAAAAAAAAAAAAAAAAAAAAAAAAAGATAGGAGCAAACATGGCAGCAGTGACAGTTTCAGGATTGTGCTGGGTCCTACATTTTCCATATCTGAGCCATGGTGGTGAAGTGGTAGAGTTGTCCCCTCACAGCAAGAGGTTCTCCCATTCGATTCTCGGCTGGAGTGCCTTCTGTGTGGAGTCTGCATGTCCTCCCTGCGGTGCAGTGGCAGTTGAAAGACATGCATGAATGGGCGTGCCTTTGTCTTAATCCTGTTCCTATCCTATTCAGCATCTACTTCTCTGAAGTGCAGGCCAACACAGAAGGTCGTTGGCTAACAAAGTTTGCAGATGACTGCAAACTGGGAGCCATAATAGAATCACCTAATGATGTAGGCATTCTACAAAAGGGCCTCACAGAGACAGATGCTTGGTGTCAAAATCATGGCCTCAAGCCCAATGCCAAGAAGTGCATTGTCATCCCCTTTGGGAAAAACTTGGTACCCATGAACTACCACATAGGCGGTAGCTCACTAAACACTGAAAGTGTGATAAGAGACCTCGGGACACAGGTGGACAGTAGTCTCGCCTTTGATAACCACATCGCCACAGTAGTCAGGAAATCCTTCTACGTGGCACACCTCATCACAAAAGGGTTCTCCTCTAGAAAAAAGGAGGTCATTGTTCCTCTCTACTCATCTCTCATCAGACCCGTTATAGACTGCAATGCCCTGTTTGGCATGTATCTCACAAGACAGCTACAACAATTGGAAAGGCCACAGAAATACCTCACTAAGAGGATTACCGGTCTTAAACAGATGCCATATGCAGACTGTCTCAAAAACTCCAGCTCTACTCCGTCGCATATTGCCTACTCAGAGGTGATCTCTGCCTAACATACAAAGCTATGTCAAACCCAGAGCTGTTAGGATATGCTACACTTGAAAAAATCCCAATCTCTCCGAACCACATGCTCCAGGGACTTAAACCTTGTCACCACAATAAACAGAACATGCTGGAGGGATAGATTCCTGTCCCAGAGACTTCCCATACTGTGGAACAAACTACCCATTCATGTCAAGCAAAGCTCCTTATTGGCCCTCTTTAAGAAAAATCTTGACCACTGGATGGGAAATAGAAAATTCACCCCGGGGATCACTTCTGTAGCACTGCTTGACAGGGGCATAGGAAAATAATTTTCTTGGGTGGCGAAAGCCAGGGAACCTTTATGGCTAGGCTTATACAGGCCCCAGGGCCGATAGCCTAGTACCTACCTATGACCCTAATCCTCATTAATATACACCATCTGCCCACCTTTGCCTTAGGGTTGGCATTCTGTACTCAAGGACCACTGCATGGAAAAGGAGGAGCAAATGATTTCAAAATTTAGTTATTATTCTTTGGGATATACTACTTCATCTATCAGTCTCACTTTATGCATAAACAGTGTACGAACAACCCACTTTTGTTACATTTGACTAAGTCACACAATGAATACATAATGCTTTTGTTCTGTAACATTACTTATGATAATCCTGCCTCTCAGGCTGTACATGTCATGTGATAGTATCGCAGCTTTTGGCTGTATATCTTTATATTAATAACGTAAAAACATTTACTATTAAGTGAATCCAATAATAGTGGGTTCACATAGTTGATCTACACTTTGGTGGGAATATCTTACAATGAACATGTTCATGACTGCAGAGGAGTTACTTAACAGATGCAAAGTAACAGGCCCAAAGTATTATATAATGCTTCAACATGATGCTCACCAGCCCAAGTGCTTGTTCTGTCTAGACTGCATATGACATTGAACTGTACCTTTCATGGCTAAGATACCTTTTCAGTTCATATTCCATGGCATGAGTTCAGTTTTACAGTCCATTTATCAGTGTAAGCAGATCTGTAACATGTAAGGGATATACAACTACATTGGACAATGTTAACATTTTGCAGGATATGCAAGTAATATTTTCACATATCATTGATTCTAACATACTGTTAAATACAGTTACTATAATCAAGTGGACATTTGTGATGTACATGCACTGGTAAGTATATTGCAAAAAATACACAAACAACTATGCTTGCATCCCCTATGTTTGTCACTGCAAAAATACTGAGAGAAATGGCAAAGCATAACTGCATACCTTATAATTCTGAAAAGACATAACATAATAAATAAGGAGTTTTGCTGGACAAGTCATCTTTTTGTATGCTGAATAAGCTGCCTTTGTTGTAAGATAATGTGTTCATCTCCCTTTAAAAGTAAGAATAAACACAAGTATTGCCAGCAGTGTCTAAAATGTATGTAGCCTTTATAACTAGCAAAACTGTAAATAGATATCCAAAATGTATCATTGTGAAAGCACTGGTATAGATGTGTTAACTATTACAGTTAGACTACAGACCACAATACCTAAACTAAAAATAACCCCTCAACCTAACACAACCCTACCACCATACCTGTTGTCCACAGAACACAATCAAAAAACTTCCCTTATAAGCAAGCATATACAGAAATTGATAAAACTAATAATCTCATCCATATCCAACCTAGCACTCAGTGGAGACATCCATCCTAATCCTGGTCCCTCTATCTCCAACCCCTCCCCTCATAATCAGACTACAAACCACATCTCCCAAATCACAGCCAATAGAAAGCCAACCGACCTCCTTCTGATAAGCCTACATATTAGAAGTATATGCAACAAGGTGCATGAATTCCATGTCACCATAGACTTCTACTCCCCTGATGTAGTGATCCTTACAGAAACATGGTTAAAACCACACATTACTAATGAGCAAATCCTCCCTGCTGGTTACAATATACTAAGAGTAGACCGACTAAACAAAAAAGGAGGTGGTATAGCTATAATATTTAAACAGCATCTAGACATCCAGATCTTAAAGTTAGCAGGTCCCCAAATAGGTAAGGAAGAAATAATATATGCCAACCTTAAAATAAACCAAAATAAAACCCTAAACATAATAGGTTGCTACTTCCCACCTGGCCGCAACATCCCTCCACTTGAAAACCTCCTAAGCTGGACTACCCACCACCTACCCCAAGAAACTTTAATTCTCTGAGACTTCAGCACTGACTGGCAATCCTGCTCTAGCAACCACCCAACCCATCATGTAAATCTTTATGGCTTCACCCAATTAGTCCAGTCACCTACTAGGATAAATAACTCCAACAAACACACTAACCTTGATTGGATACTAGTCAATAAGAGCCCCCAGTCATATATAGCAGGCTGCTTATCTGACAGAATCAGTGATCACTCCCCAACCTTCTTACTAAGAAAACACCTTTATAAAGCAAAACCCATCATCTACCGTCAAATACGCAAAAAAACTAACTTCAACCCTCTCTCATTCAGCTCATCCTTAAAAGACTGTAACTGGCAACCTCTAAAATACCTCAAACTAGATGACGCAGTTGACTACTTTAATAAAACATTCCTAAGCATCCTTAATTACCATGCCCCCATAACACTTTCCCGAACTAGAGCCCAACAATCCCCATGGCTACAAAAAAACATGAAGTCTAAAATGAAAAACAGGGATAAAGCCTGGGACAACTGGTGCAAAACCAAAACCCCCTCTACTAGGCAAAAATTCCTAGAACTACGCAACAGAAACAAAAAGCTTATAAAACAGGACAAAATTCAATACTACCAGTCTGCCCTTACCTCCTCCCAACATAACCCCAAACAATTCTGGTCCTCAATAAACTCCATCTTCCACCCAGGTAAAGTAAGTACACCCACTCCTAACTTAACTCACTCCTCCAAAAATATTGCTACCTCTTTCAACAATCACTTCACACAAACCGTACTATCACTAGCTAGACAACACAACCCCCCCCCCCATAAACCCACACCATCAACTAGAATTAACAGTCTCCCAACTAGCTTCTCTTTCTCTCCTGTTCCTACCTCCAAAATAAAACGACTACTAACTAAACTTACAACCACCAGATTAGCAGCAGACAACCTCCCAGGTGAATACATTCAACTTGCAGCTGACGCTCTGGCCTACCTTGTATCACTCTTGATTAACAGATCTCTGTTAGAAAGTTATGTTCCTACACTATGGAAAGTCTCACACATAATTCCCCTACACAAAGGATGCCCCTCCACAGATCTAAGCAATTACCGCCCCATAGCTATTCTCTCGCCACTCTCCAAAATACTAGAGAGCTGCATTCATTCTCAAGTCTCAGATCACCTCCTTGCTAACAACCTCCTCTCCAACACACACCACGGTTTCTGACCTAACCATAGCACCACCACCACCTTACTCTCTTTCTCTAACACTATCCTACAAAATAAAAATGCAGGTTATCTCTCCTCAGCTACCTTCCTAGACCTCTCTAAAGCTTTCAACATGGTCCCACACAAACAACTGCTGTCTCTTCTGAATAACCTATCCTTCTCTCAACCAGTCATCATCTGGTTTCAGAGTTACATATCTGACCGCCAACAAGCAGTTGTTTGGCAGGACAACCTATCCCCCCAACTACCAGTCTCCATAGGAATTCCCCAAGGGTCCATCCTGGGACCCCTACTCTTCTCTATTTTCACCAATAATCTAGCCTCAGCCACAACACATGGCACACTCATACAATACGCAGATGACTCAACCATCATCTGCACAGCCCACTCCCTCCCAGAACTGCAAAAAGTCACACAGGAAGCATTTTCTTCTATTGAAACTTGGTTATCCGATGCCCAACTAATACTCAACCCAAACAAAACAAAATTACTAATCTTCCAACCCACCAAACTTACGCTAGACAGCTCTTACTTTAACATCACAGCAAAAGACAACACCACCATCCATCCTACAGAACACACCAAATTACTAGGAGTAGAAATAGACAATAAACTGAACTTTGACATTCACATTTCCATGACCATTAAAAAAGTGCACAAAAAATTAGGAGCATTATATAGAAATCAGCAACTACTTACCAAAGCAGCTAAAATTTCAGTAGCAAATTCTCATCTTATCTCTACCCTACTCTATGCCTCTCCAGTATTTACTACCCTTGACAAAGTGATCTAAATAAGCTCAAAACCTGCAAAAACAAAATCGCCAAATTTGCCACAGGGGCTTCCTACCGTACTCACCACTGTTTCTCACTAGCAGAACTGGGCTGGCTAGAGCTCCCCCACCTCCTTCAATGGTACCAACTCACACTCGCCCACAAACTAATAAACCAACCACTAAAAGTCCCATCCTTCCAGAATCTACTCCAACCCTACATAACCACGAGACCACTAAGATCCAGCCACAAAAACCTCCTACAGGTCACAAGAGCCATTAACTCTGCTGGAGAAGCATTATTCTCCTGCACTATAGCCAACCTCTGGAACTCCCTCCCATCCTCAATTACCTCTGTAACTTCTTGCACCCACTTTAAATCCTTACTAAAATCGCACTTCAAAACTTGCCAGATATGCCCTTGCAACCCCCCCCCTAATACCATCCACTCCCCCCACCCACTACCTCTCTCAGCCCCTATCAACAACCTACTCTTAGCAAGCTTGGCTACTAATGTTCCCAGCTACCTACCACATAATACTAACTTCTTGTAGCAGCAACTGCTAATGGCTGTTATGTACCTCAAAAACAGTTTGTATCAATTGTTCACTGATGAATCTCAACTACATTTTAACCATGTTTAGTATGTCACCATATTTTAAAATTGTACTATGCTCTACAGCTGTTTTACACCTGTTTTCTTCTTGTCTTGCGTCCTTAACTGGACTAATGTCTGTATTTAAATGCTATGTTTTTTTAACTGTATAATGCAAATAATACTTAATGTGGAGCCTTTCTCCCCGGGCCTCCGCTGAAAACGGACCTGTGTCCAGTCGGACTCTCCCGGTTAACAAATATAAATAAATAAATAAATAGATAATAAATAATGAAGGATCAACTGTATAGCAAGTATAATGGATCAACAATGCTGGATCATTTGAAACATGCATTTTGGTTCATATCCATTTATACTTAACAGCACTTAGATGTTCAAAATGAAATACTCAGAAGTGGTCCTTTTCTCCTACTATTCTATAAGTAAACCTACTGACAAGTTTCTGGGAGTAGTCACTATTGACACAGCATAGGCATGTTTTCTCAACATATCAAAGCATTTGTTCTGTCAGCTGCACTATAATCTATCACAAAACACTCAGTGGCTTTAGAGATTACTGACTGGTCATTAATGCTTAACCACAGTCATTGAAAAGCCCAAATATTACACAGCCATCTGTTTGCAGGGGCTAAAGCCTTCCTGTACCCATCTGCTACTTAAAGATACCAACTGCAGGATTGCATCGACATGTGGATAGGTCAGTTTTCCCAGTCAGTACTCCAACAGTTGATTTCTGATCAGCTGCAATGGCTAGTTCACTTTTTGATGGAAGGACTCGTGAAAAGGTTTGTCTCATACTATGGGCAGCTGATGGGAAATGGAGATAAATGTAAATCAACTGATAGTAGAAAGCTGTTGTCTATCACACGGCAGAAAATGACATATGGAAAATGGCAGTAAATAAGTGCTAACTTCTGAGTTTAGGTAAAAATAACACGATACATTTCCAACAACCTAATACATCTTTAGAGAATTAAGCACGGAGCCTTTAACTCTGATTGAAGTTGGCTACAGGATAATCACCTGATACTACATTCCATTTTAACTAACTTATTTGTTTCCCAAAATTCCATTTTCATGGAAAAGCAACTGTCACATTTCTTTCTTAAACTGTAACACCACTGAAGTCCCCCTACAGAAAACAACTTGGTATGACAATTGATGAGAATATTAATTTCATTTGCATATCAGCATCATCATCAAGAAATACCCATCCAAAACTAGGCCCCCTACAGAGAGTCAAAAACTTCCTTACAGACTCAGCCAGGGTTACTGTAGGTACCACTTATCTCTTACCCACTATCCTATATGGATCCCCTATCATGACACATTTAAAAGCATTACTTAGTTCTGTGGTGGAACAGTGCTAAAACAAAATCAGCAGATTTGCTTGCAACAAGTCTTAGCAGACCCTACACTATTTAGCACTAAAAACACTTAACGGGCTTGAACTTCCTTAACACCTATGTTATACTCAGCTCACCTTACCCCATAAAATAATCCACATCCCACCAGACTGCCCAGCAATTAGACCAATGCTCCATTACTATCTCCTAAACTCCCCCTTTGGTCCAACAAATGAGCAATAGATTACCGTCTGTGAACTACACACAGCTGTTATTTTACATTTGTTTACTGGGAGAGTCCGACTGGGCATAAAACCCTTTTTCAGCAGAGGCCCAGGGAGAAAAGCGTCATTGTTAGTAGATTATTTTGTTAGTAGAAAAAAAAATCGTATAATACAATGAAGAAAAAAGTAGTAACAGACATTCATAATGGTAAAAAGGCTAAAACAAAATAAATTGGTCAAGTGGGTGACAGGACCAACATTCTCGAGACAAGACCAACATTCATTCTCGATTTTAATAGTGTAGCTACCACTTGTAATAGCCTTCCTATGTCACTCAGGTGTATTGCATACCTTCACCTTTTCAAAACATTACTAAAAGAGTTCCTCTATGGGTGTTGGCTTTGTCCGTACTCCTTATCTGGGACATATCTTTCCAGTACCCTCCATCAGCTTTGCTATCTATACCTACCTTGAAAGCAATGAATCACTTAAGGTGCTTATCCCCTTCCAATACCTCACTGCACTGTAAATCTTAAAGTATTATACTTACTTCAAATTGGCACACCCAAATTACTGTGGTATCACTACTGTGTATTAACACTGAGACAGGCTTAATTGCTCTAATACCTCCCTCTGTTATATATGCTAAAGTACTACGACCTGTATTATACATCACTATTCTTTGCATCATGTCTCAATACAATGTTTGTTAATTAGTTTTTGTGAATAGCAATGCAAATTGTATTACGCTATGTACTCACTGAAACTGCATTATTATACTTGTGATTGTTGAGTATTAAATGCATTACCTATCATACCTTGCAAGTTTTCTCCTTAAGCCTCCACTATCAATACAATAAATAAATGAAACAACATGTATTCATTAATGTGGACCATAAGTGCTTGCAAGTGACATGAGCACCTATCACTGAAAATCATATCAATGTAAACAGAAGAGTACATCAGCTAAGTAAAGAATGCTATTTTCATCAGTATCTAAGAGTCGTGCTGCGGTAGTGTTGTTGCCTCACAGTAAGACGTCCTGTTCGATTCTCAACTAAAGCATCTTCTGTGTGGAGACATGCGTGAATGGGCATACCTTCATTGAAGGTTGTGCGTCAGGGCCGGCAACTCGGCACGTAAAAATCTACTGCCAATCATTAGCGGACCGGAGTTCTGCTGTGGCGACCCCTAACCGGGAAAAGCCGAAAGACACAACAACAACATCTAAGAGTCACACTGAAAGTTAAGTAGTGACATCAGAATTAAACCTGATGTAGTGTGAAATCTCCCAATGTGCAATTAAGTACAGTCCATGGATATTGCTCCCAAGCAGCTGTGCACAAACATTATATGTTAATAAAAACCTTTTACGTAAGCCTTGCAGTGATAAACACAGCAACACAGACAAACTACTCATACAGACGCACAAAATTAATGTCAACATGCATAGCAAAGCATGGGCTTCTCTTTGTTCCTTTCCAGCTGTGACAGCAAAAGTGTACTAGTGTAGAAGGACATGTAGTGAGAAGCAATACTGCAATCTTCAGTATGATATATGTCTACCTGTAGGTAACAGCATGAGAATCTGATAGTGTATGCTGTGTCTGCAGCTGGAAAGCACTTAGCAGCAGAGGAAACATGGATGTATTTGGTATATGCACATGCGGTATGCTAGTCAGCCAAAGTTGTATGTATGCATTGAGCATATTATTGCTTGCCAAGAAAGGTTGAAATACCATGTGTCACACTCACCTTTTGTATTGGTCCAATGCACTCTTCCAATGTTCTTCATATGCTGGTATAGTGAAAGTAAATGGCAATTTCATTTCTTTTGTCTCCTTTTATTAGTACATTTGTAAAGAGGGTTTCACAGTCCAGGTATTTTAAGTAATAATGTTCCATTCCAAAGGGTTGTCAAGGTGAGATGACACTGTTAAATTTACTTTAAAGAGAAAGACATGTTAAACATGTTAGCAGAATGATGAGTGTCTCTTAACATATGGCATTTTCAGTGATGAATATCTGTAGCCACCAGGAAAACCATGCTGTGTTTCACATGTATTAAATACATGTTTATATGGACATGTAGGGCACACCACATAAAATTTTGTAAATCAAGTCTGCAATGCTTCATGTTTTATGACATCTTTATAGTTTGCCCTATTTTTTTCCTGAGAGGAATAACATAAAAGCAGTACTGAACAGCATTATGTGTAGCACTGTCATATGCCACACAGGGAGTATGTAACACATTCATTACCATGTGTTCATACACGAATATACCACTTAATGCTTGTTGCTGGAATATTGTTAGGGATGGATTTCTCACAGATTGAAATCAGTATGTGTTATACCTGTAACACACTTCATGGAATAAACAGCAAAACTGCCAGCAAAGGAGATAACCAAGACCAAAGTGATGCATGGTTATTACAGCAAGATGGACAGACTGAAATCTATCAGACAATATAAAGATATTGCATATGCTGCATCTCTTTCGCTAAGTGGGATATAAATAACAGTACAGAAATCTGGAAATAGTGATGGAGGTTAAGTTTCTATATGGAAGCCTGGGGTTTGAATGTAAGATTACAGACATGTGTCCAGTAACACATTTACTAAAAGTTTAATTTTCTGATCAGTATACATCATCAGCACCTTATGAATGCATGTAATTGTTAACATTTCAAGATGGGGTCCTGCACAGCCTGTTTGACATCAATGTAATCAACTGTGTAGAAGTACACTGAAAGTAAAGGCAAATGTAGAGGAAGTAGACATTGATACATAGTGTTGTGCTGAAGATGATTAATGTTGTGCCTAAAGAAACAAGAGAGGGGATCATGAAGGATGAGGGTGAAGTCCCAAAACAGTATCTTCTACTTGTAGCATTAATGTATATAACAATGAATGACATACATAGTGATGTACTGAGTACGTTAAAGTACATTATATCAGTCGTATAGATATAAATGACAATTACTGAATCAGAAACAGAAAAAGTCAATAGCTCACTTAGCAGTCACCATGTGCACAAAAACAAATATGTACATTATTTATACATTCCTATGATGTATATATTACACAGTCAACTTAGTCAAGTTTTGCTTTAATTAATTCATAAGTATGAAATACTTAGTAACGGCTGCAAAGTTTGTAAATTCTCAGTTAAGTGAGGGTATAATGGTAAATTTTTGTATAACTGCAAATTTGATCTATAACTGTTATTTCAGTCAGTCAGTAAGACAGGGACAACTACATTATGAAAACAAACCTCATAGTCATTACCTGTTTTTTGTTTCTCTGTTCAGCATATTTGCTTTTCCTGGCAACTGCCAAATCTCTTCCTAAGTGACATTAGAACTTGGCTGATAACATCCATAGTGGAATGTAAAATGTAGAGCTGCAGCAAATGTGATGTAAGGTTGATCATCCGTGGCGACATCACTTAAGCAGAAACAAGACGCATGACTACTATACAAAAACAAATAAACAGTACAAAGTAAAGAAGCAATTCAGAAAGAGATACTATTCAAAGCCAAACTGTGACACCACTACAGCTGAAGGTTCTGTGTAAATAAAAGTATTCAACCTTTCATGTGAAAGCCACACAATTAACCCTCTGCTCAGCAACAGATTGATCTTTACACCAGCAAACAAGAATTTGATATGATAAACAAAACATTTCAAAAATTGCTACATTACTATCATATCCCATTAAACAGAAATGTTTATGACAGTAACTGTTACTTGAAAACTTCTTTAGTATAAATCCCTAATTGTAGCAGCAGTGAAACTGCATACAATTGTATTGTCTACCTTGCACCTTAGGTCGCTGTTGAAAAGAGACATTTTTGGAACCCAACTACCAATTCAGCTAGTAAAGTAAGTTGGTAAACATCATCTGGGCTCTGTAAAAGTTGACATCAGATTATCAACTCTAAAAAAATTAAATGTCATCTGCTCGAGACCATACCCATCTCCTTTCATAAAACTAAAAGTGGTTGTACTGACATTATGGTACTGTGGGGATCATGGCACTGGCCCATTTCCACAATACTGTCAGACTATATATACAATTTGCAGGAAGGTTGAGGGGTGCAGGTATAGTTGTTCCTCTTCAAAAATAGAGTTTCTGTTATTTTGGCACTAGTTCAAGGAAAGTCAGTGATATGGTTGGTGCTAACCATATGATGTTTGATTTTCTACACAGTCAATAATCCTAGATACATTGCTCTCGACACATACATTTAATGGACATGTCACAGCACAGCATACAGGAAGCCTACAAATAATCAGTACAGAATAACTACAGGTGTAACATACAGGCATAGTACCTGACCTCTTGTAAGGTAAATGTATGACACCTAAAGTTTACTGTGGAATATTAAGGGTGTTTTTGTGTAACTCTTTTTCATCACACCTGCATATCATGCAGTAATTATTTAAGGAACAAAATAAAGTACATTACCTTAATGGCAGGTAACCACTTTGTTGAAAACCATTGCCGAAATGCTTCTCCTGTTTTCCAGCACTGGCTCTTCTTCAGTGCAGTAAGAGCTGTATGAAGATCTTCTGCAGCTGCAGCATGTGCTAGGCTATGAAGCATTCCTAAAATGGTTTTTCGAAAATTGTGAACACCATGATCTTTCTTAGCTACCCATTCTGTCCAAGCCTTTTCACGGTGGAAGTCACAGAGCATTATACTGGCATCTGAAGTGCATCACAAAATTAAGACTTAAATTACTCATCATTTGTAGTTGTAATACTGTTGTTTCCAATAATGCCAAAAGGATAGGAAAAATACACAATACTTACATACATCCTTACAATAATGATTCTCAGTCATTATTTGTACAGTGTCATTTGTAATGCTGTAACTACACAAACATACATAACCAGTATACCACATTCTCATACATAACCTCTCCCTGCACAAACTAATGGCACACTGATGACAACTGCAAGGTTATTAACAAAGGTACAGAAGAGCTGTGTTCTAGAGAACCTAGACTATGATTAACAATACTATGAATATGTCAGTATGTGACAACTTACAGTGTATGTTACCCTTCTCTTACCTGTCCTGCATTTCACTGAAAATTTCCAAGTTTTGTTTCTTAGACAGAAGGCACAACCTGACATTTGTTCATCATTCCTTTATTCACATCAAGACTTCAGTGGGAGTCAGTACAGGTAACAGTGAAGCAGAAGTGCTCAACCTTGCAAAGGTTATTGTGGCAGTCTTCCATATGCATATCGGCAGTGGCTGATAACTTATAATTACACTTCATTTATCATTACAAGTAATGTTTTCACAACTGGCTTTGTGACAGCAGCAATGTCAGCAAAAGTAACTTATCGGGAAAGCAGTTTGATAGCGTTGATTTCTTCCAGGCAGTAATCCACCATGAAGCAGTTAGGTTTCCATTTGTCATTCCATTGCTTCAAGATATTCAATGCCTCCAGAATGCACATGGATGTTTCTAGTTGAGTAACGAATGCTGCAACAACTGTGTAACAAACCTTTGTATGCACACACAGGAACAACAGAGGTAATGCATATCTTGTTGTCCTGTATGTTGCATCTAGCGGTGTTATCTGATTCCCATATTTTTTTAATAATTTCTTTTGCCAATCTGTCTGGTAGCAAAAAAGGAAATTTGTTGAACAGAGTTCGCTTCAGAGACAGTACTGGCATGACAGAAAATGCTACAGTTTGGAGTTTGCTTTCTGCACAAGATGTAAAATGTTTTCCTGATCAAGCATCGAATTGCATCCTTCATATCAGGATTTTAGCAGAAGGTTTGATATGTCTTTTCTAGTCGGGAAAAATCTTATTCGTGTTTCTTCCACAGTATCACTTTCTGGAAAAAGCTCTTGATAAACAATCCTTTTCACGTCTCATAATTTCCCCCGTTTTTCGCACTCCTGAATGGTGCAGTTCTATGACCTTCTCTAGCACTCTTCTATCAACTTTTTCTCTAATGTTGGCTAACTACAAAGAAAACAAGCATGACAGCGAATTGAAACACAATACTATTCTTTCTATCTTGGCCATAATTGCACCTTTCTGTACAATATAAGCCCAAGAGAATATAAAGTACAAGTACTGTGAAAGGAGCATACCAGATTAAATGTTGTACCACAGTAAGTCATTAATACATCTAAACACAGAATCTGAGCAGAATGACTTGTCAGTTAAGTACTACTGCTAATGTAATGTTAAGTGTTGTCAATAATACTTTCATACTTCAGCTGGTATCACCTGCTTCCAGGAGTAACTGCATCTGCATAACACTGAAGAATATCACTATATCAAGAATAAGAAGCAAATTAAAAATGTATTAGCTGTATAGAGTTTTAAAAAATCAGGTGACAACTTACTTACATCTGCAGAGTAAGAAATTAAACCAGTCTGTTCACAAACAGCTGAAAATACTGTTGTTTTTAAGTTAATATCCCAATCAGTATCCCATTTTACTCAGTAAATGGACATTATAAGTCGTCTAATGTGTATAATCATTAATAATTGTGCATAACATCCAAATGTATGAAAATTGTCCCTTATTACAGAATCAAAGCAACTCTGTGTTTTTCTCCCTAATGACCATAGCTATGTATTTATTACCCTTGCTCTCCAATCTGTAATTACTGTCTTGTATTCCTTACTGTCTAGTAACCTTAAAAATGTGGGTGGTCTGACATTACTACAATACCTCTCTCAGTTTCAAAATGACTGCAAACAGCACATGTTAAGGATGGTCAGTCATGACAAACAGCCAGTGTAACTATACATGGAGTTTGCAGCAACATTACCTCGTCGGACAGCTGAAGTTAAATGTTATTAACCTGCAAATGCCATCATATGAAAAATATGAGAAGAAATGTGCATTCACAAGCACAATGAAACTGACTGACATCTGAACAGGACTTGTCCCACCTCCTGCGATATCCACCACTTAGCCATACCTTCAGCATCCCACAAACAGGCAGTCCTGGGTGCCAATGGGGATTCACTGCGTTGGCACCAGGTGACCCTGGGTGCCAATGGGGATTCAGAGTTCACTGCATTGGTGGTTGTAAGGCAAAGTGGCCTCTGACATACTACTGCTTCTAACATGGGTGATACTGTACGAAATGATAAGAAAATCAAAAAAGAAAAATAACAGCATTTCTGCATATGATGATCAACACAATGCTATGCTCACACAATTGCCCACCATTTCCCTGTTAAGTATCTGGCCACATGGAGAGTTTGGCTCATGTCTGCTGGCAGGCCAATCAATTACTCTCCTGTGACACAGCAAAACAGAACACGAGATGGATGCATATTTCTCATATCCCTTGTAAATGAACTGGAATACTGGTACATGTACACTGCTGTGTAACAATGTATCAATGTAGCACAACAACCAACTACAAGGAGCAGACTGCTCTCCCTACCTCATGATTTCTATTTGCTGGTAGAAATGGTGTGGGTGCTTTCTCATTGAGTCACTGCACTAGTGGTAGAAGAGATCACCCAAGTGAGTGATAACTGTAACAGTGTTGCATTCCATACTGAAGTGATGTTATGCATAAACCCTATATAGTGGTCTGTCATACACCTTTGTCTACATATTGTATTTGCTGAATATGTTTTTCTGTATTTGGAGTTGTTTACATAACTTACCTTATGATTTCAGTGGTAATGTTGTTGTGTCTTTCGGCTTTTCCCGATAAGGGGTCACCACAGAGGAACTCCGGTCCGCTAATGATTGCCAGTAGATTTTTACGTGCTGAGCTGCAAGCCCTGAAGCACAACCTTCAACGAAGGTACGCCCATTCACACATGTCTCCACACAGAAGATGCTCTAGCTGAGAATTGAACAGGACAACATCTTGCTGTGAGGCGACAACGCTACTGCAGCACCAAATAGTTGCACTTATTTGTGTTATGCTTCCTCTCTGAATTATAATTGAACTTGTAGTTAACATACTGAATGATTATGAATTCTACTTTATTATGCATCCTTTTGCATGTATTCATTTTAAAATGTTAGCTTTTTTTGATTGGTTGTTGTACTCTCCTGTGCTGAGTATAAAAATGATCATTTTTAATCAGTTTTCTGCTCATTATGGATGATGCAAGTAAATGACTGAATACCATCTCTCCGTTATATTCACAGAATTCTTCTGTGCCTGCATTCACCTATCAGTGTGTGTTCACAAGACAGCGCAAAGGAAAGAAATTCTGAATCAGAGACATGGCAAAACCACAATGAGGAAGGTGTCATAAGCAACTAATCATCATGCCGCTGTACTGAACACATGCAGACACGCTAGCATGTTCTACAACACTGGTAGACAGTCATGAAAATACCCATTTTCCCTCTCACATATTCAAACCTGCACACATACATACAATGGTGACATCATCTACCTCCCTCTTTACCATAATGTGACCACCCTCTATCAAAAAATAGGCATACAACACACCTCAACCACCCAGGCTTGCTGGCATTACCTTTGTCAGTAGTACAGCCATACAAATTAATACTTATTTATTATCTTTGGACACTGTTTATCACTTCCTCTAGGGTAACATTTCATTACACTGGGTGATTTGGGAGAAAAAACAGTTGGGAAAATTAGGAGGAGCTGACATTTATGGGGTGTGCAACTGTTTTAGTAGTATTACCCACTCAGCCACATTAGCATGTTGCTTCACCCTCAAGTCTATTCTGCTTGCTGAGGCAGGCAGAAAGGGAACACCTCAGCAGTAAACTAGAGTAACAATTGTACATGCTTACAATGATGAGGCTATCTCCACAGATATGGAGTCTACACTGTACTAAATCTTTCTGAACCCCATTGCCCATCATAGGTCGCATATGTGAAAAGCTGATGGGCGATATATCACTCATATGAAACACATACAGGTGGACATGAACAGAAAGGAACTGAAAAAAATGACACACAAACAGACAACAGAAAAACCTTCAGGCCCACACGCTCAAATATGCAGCATTACTTACAGGGAAAAGAGCATTTAAATGTAATACTCGCCTCCTTATCTCTGTCCTCTCCTCATATTTGTAACTTCCAAAAAAACCTTGTTTTTTATCAGTACATAAATGTTTTACTTGCATGTTTTTTTTTCATCTGAAATGCCTATACTTTTAATATGTTTACACTACATGAATCTCACTTTTATAAATCATTACCTAGGATTACAATTGTTATGTCTTTTTTTAACAAATTGTATGTTATCTCTGTATTTTTTACTGTTGTACTAGTTTATTTACTTTTGTATAACTATTGTAAAATTGTCTCTATCCTGTGGAGCTTTTATCCCCAGGTCTCCAGGCTGATTGGACTATCCCGGTCGTCAAACTATAATAAATAAATACATTCCATAACTCTTGGCTTCTGAAAATGAAACAGTGACATGAAAGAAGTGGCATTTGTAATCTTGAACTATACAACATGTACTTTCTTGAAAGACTTTTGTTATTCACACTAACACAATCTGTGCATGTACATTTATTAACTTGCTCATCCACCTGTAGTATTTCGCATCATAAGAAGCAAGCAATGGAACAGTTACCTCTCCACTCACTGCATGATTGATGTGGTCTGAGCGGGTAGGAAATGTCAAATATGTATGCAGTACGTGTATATTTCTTGTATCTTGCTGAAGGGCAGACTTCAATATCTGAGATGCCAGTTTTCTTCTTTTCTGAGTGACAATGGATCTAATGCAATATTACGATTTGTGAAACTGGCATACATTTTTCACACTTAGGTTGCAATGCACTGTTTTCTTAAAAAAAAAAAAAAAAAAAAAGATAGGAGCAAACATGGCAGCAGTGACATTTTCAGGACTGTGCTGGGTCCTACATTTTCCATATCTCACTCTGAACCACGGTGGTGAAGTGGTAGTGTTGTCGCCTCACAGCAAGAGGTTCTCCCATTCGATTCTCGGCTGGAGTGCCTTCTGTGTGGAGTCTGCATGTCCTCCCCGCGGTGCAGTGGCAGTCAAAAGACATGCGTGAATGGGCATGCCTTTGTTGAAGGTTGGGCGTCGAGCTGGTACCTTAGCACCATGAAAATCTACTGCCAATCATTAGCAGACCGGAGTTCCGCTGTGACGACCCCTAACCGGGAAAAGCCAAAGGAACAAAATTGTATGTGTAGCTCTTCAAACATCCTCTTTACAGTAATTAAGTCAACTGTTTTCCAAGTACAAAGCGCTGTTTGCAATACATTCATTACTACTAATAATACTTAAAAGTAATAAAATGAAGTCTGAAAAATATCTGTACATTTTTCCAATGTTGCAGTATTGCTGCAATACTTTTGTTAGTTGTCATGATAAGTAAAACAATATGCAGATCCAAACATACTTAAATGTCTTAATCCTGTTCCTATCCTGTTCAGCATCTACTTCTCTGAAGTGCAGGCCAACACAGAAGGTCGTTGGCTAACAAAGTTTGCAGATGACTGCAAACTGGGAACCATAATAGAATCACCTAATGATGTAGGCATTCTACAAAAGGGCCTCACAGAGACAGATGCTTGGTGTCAAAATCATGGCCTCAAGGTCAATGCCAAGAAGTGCATTGTCATCCCCTTTGGGAAAAACTTGGTACCCATGAACTACCACATAGGCGATAGCTCACTAAACACTGAAAGTGTGATAAGAGACCTCGGGACACAGGTGGACAGTAGTCTCTCCTTTGATAACCACATCGCCACAGTAGTCAGGGAATTCTTCTACGTGGCCACCTCATCACAAAAGGGTTCTCCTCTAGAAAAAAGGAGGTCATTGTTCCTCTCTACTCATCTTTCATCAGACTCATTATAGACTGCAATGCCCTGTTTGGCATGTATCTCACAAGACAGCTACAACAATTGGAAAGGCCACAGAAATACCTCACTAAGAGGATTACCAGTCTTAAACAGATGCCATATGCAGACTGTCTCATAAACTCCAGCTCTACTCCGTCGCATATCGCCTACTCAGAGGTGAACTCTGCCTAACATACAAAGCTATGTCAAGCCCAGAGCTGTTAGGACATGCTACACTTGAAAAAATCCCAATCTCTCCGAACCACATGCTCCAGGGACTTAAACCTTGTCACCACAATAAACAGAACATGCTGGAGAGATAGATTCCTGTCCCAGAGACTTCCCATACTCTGGAACAAACTACCCATTCATGTCAAGCAAAGCTCCTTATTGGCCCTATTTAAGAAAAATCTTGACCACTGGATGGGAAATAGAAAATTCACCCCGGGGATCACTTCTGTAGCACTGCTTGACAGGGGCATAGAAAAATAATTTTCTTGGGTGGCGAAAGCCAGGGAACCTTTATGGCTAGGCTTATACAGGCCCCAAGGCCGATAGCCTAGTACCTACCTATGAACCTAATCCTCATTAATATACACCATCTGCCCACCTTTGCCTTAGGGTTGGCACTCTGTACTCAAGGACCACTGCATGGAAAAGGAGGAGCAAATGGTTTCAAAATTTAGTTATTAATCTTTGGGATATACTACTTCATCTATCAGTCTCACTTTATGCATAAACAGTGTAAGAACAACCCACTTTTGTTACATTTGACTAAGTCACACAATGAATACATAATGCTTTTGTTCTGTAACATTACTTATGATAATCCTGACTCTCAGGCTGTACATATCATGTGATAGTATCACAGCCTTTGGCTGTATATCTTTATATTAATAACGTAAAAACATTTACTATTAAGTGAATCCATTAATAGTGGGTTCACATAGTTGATCTACACTTTGGTGGGAATATCTTACAATGAACATGTTCATGACTGCAGAGGAGTTACTTAATAGATGCAAAGTAACAGGCCCCAAGTATTATATAATGCTTCAACATGATGCTCACCAGCCCAAGTGCTTGTTCTGTCTAGACTGCATTTGACATTGAACTGTACCTTTCATGTCTAAGATACCTTCTCAGTTCATATTCCATGGCATGAGTTCAGTTTTACAGTCCATTTATCAGTGTAAGCAGGTCTGTAACATGTAAGGAATATACAAATACCTTGGACAATGTTAACATTTTGCAGGATATGCAAGTAATATTTTCACATATCATTGATTCTAACATACTGTTAAATACAGTTACTATAATCAAGTGGACATTTGTGATGTACATGCACTGGTAAGAATATTGCAAAAAATACACAAACAACTATGCTTGCATCCCCTATGTTTGTCACTGCAAAAATACTGAGAGAAATGGCAAAGCATAACAGCATACCTTATAATCCGGAAAAGACATGACATAATAAATAAGGATTTTTGCTGGACAATTCATCTTTTTGTATGCTGAATAAGCTGCCTTTGTTGTAAGATAATGTGTTCATCTCCCTTTAAAAGTAAGAATAAACACAAGTATTACCAGCAGTGTCTAAAATGTATGTAGCCTTTATAACTAGCAAAATTGTAAATAGATATCCAAATTTTATCATTGTGAAAGCACTGGTATAGATGTGTTAACTATTACAGTTAGACTACAGACCACAATACCTAAACTAAAAACAACCCCTCAACCTAACATAACCCTACCACCATACCTATTGTCCACAGAACACAATCAAAAAACTTCCCTTATAAGCAAGCATATACAGAAATTGATAAAACTAATAATCTCATCCATATCCAACCTAGCACTCAGTGGAGACATCCATCCTAATCCTGGTCCCTCTATCTCCAATCCCTCCCCTCATAATCAGACTACAAACCACATCTCCCAAATCACAGCCAATAGAATGCCAACCGACCTCCTTCTGATAAGCCTACATATTAGAAGTATATGCAACAAGGGGCATAAATTCCATGTCACCATAGACTTCTACTCCCCTGATGTAGTGATCCTTACAGAAACATGGTTAAAACCACACATTACTAATGAGCAAATCCTCCCTGCTGGCTACAATATACTAAGAGTAGACCGACTAAACAAAAAAGGAGGTGGTATAGCTATAATATTTAAGCAGCATCTAGACATCCAGATCTTAAAGTTAGCAGCTCCCCAAATAGGTAAGGAAGAAATAATATATGCCAACCTTAAAATAAACCAAAATAAAACCCTAAACATAATAGGTTGCTACTTCCCACCCGGCCGCAACATCCCTCCACTTGAAAACCTCCTCAGCTGGACTACCCACCACCTACCCCAAGAAACTTTAATTCTCGGAGACTTCAGCAATGACTGGCAATCCTGCTCTAGCAACCACCCAACCCATCATGTAAATCTTCATGGCTTCACCCAACTAGTCCAGTCACCTACTAGGATAAATAATTCCAACAAACACACTGCCCTTGATTGGATACTAGTCAATAAGAGCCCCCAGTCATCTATAGCAGGCTGCTTATCTGACAGACTCAGTGATCACTCCCCAACCTTCTTACTAAGAAAACACCTTTATAAAGCAAAACCCATCATCTACCGTCAAATACGCAAAAAAAATAACTTCAATCCTCTCTCATTCAGCTCATCCTTAAGAGACTGTAACTGGCAACCTCTAAAATACCTCAAACTAGATGACGCAGTTGACTACTTTAATAAAACATTTCTAAGCATCCTTAATTACCATGCCCCCATAAGATGTTCCTGAACTAGAGCCCAACAATCCCCATGGCTACAAAAAAACATGAAGTCTGAAATGAAAAACAGGGATAAAGCCTGGGACAACTGGCGCAAAAACCAAAACCCCCTCTACTAGGCAAAAATTCCTAGAACTACGCAATAGAAACAAAAAGCTTATAAAACAGGACAAAATCCAATACTACCAGTCTGCCCTTACCTCCTTCCAACATAACCCCAAACAATTCTGGTCCTCAATAAACTCCATCCTCAACCCAGTTAAAGTAAGTACACCCACTCCTAACTTAACTCACTTCTCCGAAAATATTGCTACCTATTTCAACAATCACTTCACACAAACCGTACTATCAGTAGCTAGACAACACAACCCCCATAAACCCACACCATCAACTAGAACTAACAATCTCCCAACTAGCTTCTCTTTCTCTCCTGTTCCTACCTCCAAAATAAAACTACTAACTAAACTTAAAACCACCAGATTAGCAGCAGACAACCTCCCAGGTGAATACATTCAACTTGCAGCTGACGCTCTAGCCTACCTCGTATCACTCTTGATTAACAGAGTTATGTTCCTACACTATGGAAAGTCTCACACATAATTCCCCTACACAAAGGAGGACCCTCCACAGATCTAACCAATTACTGCTCCATAGCTATTCTCTCGTCACTCTCCAAAATAATAGAGAGCTGCATTCATTCTCAAGTCTCAGATCACCTCCTTGCTAACAACCTCCTCTCCAACACACAACACGGTTTCTGACCTAACCATAGCACCACCACCACCTTACTCTCTTTCTCTAACACTATCCTACAAAATAAAAATGCAGGTTATCTCTCCTCAGCTACCTTCCTAGACCTCTCTAAAGCTTTTGACATGGTCCCACACAAACAACTCCTCTCTCTTCTCAGTAACCTATACTTCTCTCAAGCAGTCATCAACTGGTTTCAGAGTTACATATCTGACCGCCAACAAGCAGTTGTTTGGCAGGACAACCTATCCCCCCAACTACCAGTCTCCATAGGAATTCCCCAAGGGTCCATCCTGGGACCCCTACTCTTCTCTATTTTCACCAATAATCTAGCCTCAGCCGCAACACATGGCACACTCGTACAATACACATTTGACTCAACCATCATCTGCACAGCCCACTCCCTCCCAGAACTGCAAAAAGTCATACAGGAAGCATTTTCTTCTATTGAAACTTGGTTATCCGATGCCCAACTAATACTCAACCCAAACAAAACAAAATTACTAATCTTCCAACCCACCAAACTTACCCTAGACAGCTCTTACTTTAACATCACAGCAAAAGACAACACCACCATCCATCCTACAGAACACACCAAATTACTAGGAGTAGAAATAGACAATAAACTGAACTTTGACATTCACATTTCCATGACCATTAAAAAAGTGCACAAAAAATTAGGAGCATTATATAGAAATCAGCAACTACTTACCAAAGCAGCTAAAATTTCAGTAGCAAATTCTCATCTTATCTCTACCCTACTCTATGCCTCTCCAGTATTTACTACCCTTGACAAAGTGATCTAAATAAGCTCGAAACCTGCTACAACAAAATCGCCAAATTCGTCACAGGGGCTTCCTACCGTACTCACCACTGTCTCTCACTAGCCGAACTGGGCTGGCTAGTGCTCCCCCACCTCCTTCAATGGTACCAACTCACACTTACCCACAAACTAATAAACCAACCACTAAAAGTCCCATCCCTCCAGAATCTACTCCAACCCTACATAACCACGAGACCACTAAGATCCAGCCACAAAAACCTCCTACAGGTCACAAGAGCTATTAACTCTGCTGGAGAAGCATTATTCTCCTGCACTATAGCCAGCCTCTGGAACTCCCTCCCATCCTCAATTACCTCTGTAACTTCTTGCACCCACTTTAAATCCTTACTAAAATCACACTTCAAAACTTGCCAGATATGCCCTTGCAAACCCCCCTCTAATACCATCCACTCCCCCCACCCACTACCTCTCTCAGCCCCTATCAACAACCTACTCTTAGCAAGCTTGG
Source organism: Protopterus annectens (assembly GCF_019279795.1). Classification (NCBI taxonomy): domain Eukaryota; kingdom Metazoa; phylum Chordata; order Ceratodontiformes; family Protopteridae; genus Protopterus; species Protopterus annectens. The sequence continues at coordinate 471,670,158 of NC_056738.1, forward strand.
CTACTAATGTTCTCAGCTACCTACCACATAATACTAACTTCTTGTACCAACAACTGCTAATGGCTATTATGTACCTCAAAAACAGTTTGTATCAATTGTTCACTGATGAATCTCAACTACATTTTAACCATGTTTAGTAGGTCACCATATTTTAAAATTGTACTATGCTCTACAGCTGTTTTATAGGTTCATAGGTTCATAGGTTGGTTGGTTCATAGGTTCATAGGTTCATAGGTTGGTACTAGGCTATCAGCCCTAGCCATAACAATTCCCTGGCTATTTCTTCCCACATTATTTACTTTCCTGGACCCCTGTCTAGCAGGGCGACTGACTTGATCCCTGGGGTGAATTTCCTTTCTCCCATCCAATCGTCAAGGTTCCTCTTGAAGAGGTCCAAAGAGGCACTCTGCTTGACATGTATGGGCAATCTATTCCAGAGTCTGGGGAGTCTCTGGGTCAGGAACCTATCCCTCCAGCATGTTTTGTTTATTGTGATGACAAGGTTTAGATCCCTGGAGCGTGTAGCTCTGAGGGATTGGGATTTCTTTAAGTGTAGCATGTCCAACAGCTCTGGGTTTGACATGGCCTTGTATGTTAATCAGAGATCGCCTCTGAGTAGACGATATGTGACAGAGTATAGCTGGAGTTTTTTAAGGCGGTCAGTGTAGGGCATCTGCTTTAGGCCTGTGATTCTTTTAGTGAGGTATTTCTGAGGCCTTTCCAGTTGTTGCAGATGTCTTGAGAGGTACATACCAAATGGGGCATTGTATTCTATAATGGGTCTAATGAGGGATGAGTACAGTGGGACAATGACCTCCTTTTTTCTGGATGAAAAGCCCTTCGTGATGAGGTGTGCCACATAGAAGGATTTCCTGACTGTTGTGGTGATGTGGTTATCGAAAGTGAGACCACTGTCCACCTGTGTCCCTAAGTCTCTTATCACACTTTCTGTGTTTAGTGTACTGCCACCTATATGGTAATTCATGGATACATGTTTTTCCCAAAGGGGATAACAATACATTTCTTGGCATTGAGCTTGAGCCCATGGCTCTGGCACCAAGCATCTGTTTCTGTAAGGCCCTTTTGTAGAGTATCCACATCATTTGGGATTCAATAATGGCTCCCAGTTTGCAGTCATCTGCAAATTTTGTTAGCCAGAGTCCCTTATTGTTGACCTGTACTTCAGAGAAGTAGATGCCAAACAAGAGCGCCCCAGGACTGAACCCTGAGGTACTCCACCTGTCACTTGTCTGGAGCTGGATTTGGAGTCGGCTACTTTTACAGTGTGGGTTCTATCAGTAAGCCATTTAGCAACCCATTGGGTGACATAGGGATTAATGCCCAACTTAGTAAGTTTATCTATGATTCCAGAGTGGGGGATGGTGTCAAAGGCCTTGGCAAGGTCTAGATAGGCTGTGTGGACCACCTTACCCTTGTCCATGGCTCTGGAGACTGATTCAAAGAAGTCAATCAGGTTCAGGAGACAAGATCGGCCCTTCACAAACCCAAACTGGGTTTACATCTGTTTTCTTCTTGTCTTGCGTCCTTAACTGGACTAATGTCTGTATTTAAATGCTATGTTTTTTTAACTGTATAATGCAAATAATACTTAATGTGGAGCCTTTCTCCTGGGGCCTCCGCTGAAAACGGACCTGTGTCCAGTCGGACTCTCCCGGTTAACAAATATAAATAAATAAATAAATAGATAATAAATAATGAAGGATCAACTGTACTAGCAAGTATAATGGATCAACAATGCTGGATCATTTGAAACATGCATTTTGGTTCATATCCATTTATACTTAACAGCACTTAGATGTTCAAAATGAAATACTCAGAAGTGGTCCTTTTCTCCTACTATTCTATAAGTAAACCTACTGACAAGTTTCTGGGAGTAGTCACTATTGACACAGCATAGGCATGTTTTCTCAACATATCAAAGCATTTGTTCTGTCAGCTGCACTATAATCTATCACAAAACACTCAGTGGCTTTAGAGATTACTGACTGGTCATTAATGCTTAACCACAGTCATTGAAAAGCCCAAATATTACACAGCCATCTGTGTGCAGGGGCTAAAGCCTTCCTGTACCCATCTGCTACTTAAAGATACCAACTGCAGGATTGCATTGTCATGTGGATAGGTCAGTTTTCCCAGTCAGTACTCCAACAGTTGATTTCTGATCAGCTGCAATGGCTAGTTCACTTTTTGATGGAAGGACTCGTGAAAAGGTTTGTCTCATACTATGGGCAGCTGATGGGAAATGGAGATAAATGTAAATCAACTGATAGTAGAAAGCTGTTGTCTATCACATGGCAGAAAATGACATATGGAAAATGGCAGTAAATAAGTGCTAACTTCTGAGTTTAGGTAAAAATAACATGATACATTTCCAACAACCTAATACATCTTTAGAGAATTAAGCACGGAGCCTTTAACTCTGTTGGCTACAGGATAATCACCTGATACTACATTCCATTTTAACTAACTTATTTGTTTCCCAAAATTCCATTTTCATGGATAAGCAACTGTCACATTTCTTCCTTTAACTGTAACACCACTGAAGTCCCCCCACAGAAAACAACTTGGAATGACAATTGATGAGAATATTAATTTCATTTGCATATCAGCATCATCATCAAGAAATACCCATCCAAAACTAGGCCCCCTACAGAGAGTCAAAAACTTCCTTACAGACTCAGCCAGGGTTACTGTAGGTACCACTTATCTCTTACCCACTATCCTATATGGATCCCCTATCATGACACATTTAAAAGCATTACTTAGTTCTGTGGTGGAACAGTGCTAAAACAAAAAAAAAAAAGATTTGCTTGCAACAAGTCTTAGCAGACCCTACACTATTTAGCACTAAAAACACTTAACGGGCTTGAACTTCCTTAACCCCTATGTTATACTCAGCTCACCTTACCCCATAAAATAATCCACATCCCACCAGACTGCCCAGCAATTAGACCAATGCTCCCTTACTATCTTCCAAACTCCCCCTTTGGTCCAACAAATGAGCAATAGATTACCGTCTGCAAACTACACACAGCTGTTATTTTACATTTGTTTACTGGGAGAGTCCGACTGGGCATAAAACCCTTTTTCAGCAGAGGCCCAGGGAGAAAAGCATCGTTGTTAGTAGATTATTTTGTTAGTAGAAAAAAAAATCGTATAATACAATGAAGAAAAAAGTAGTAACAGACATTCATAACAGTAAAAAGACTAAAACAAAATAAATTGGTCAAGTGGGTGACAGGACCAACATTCTCGAGACAAGACCAACATTCATTTTCGATTTTAATAGTGTAGCTACCACTTGTAATAGCCTTCTTATGCCACTCAGGTGTATTGCATACCTTCACCTTTTCAAAACATTACTAAAAGAGTTCCTCTATGGGTGTTGGCTTTGTCCGTACTCCTTATCTGGGACATATCTTTCCAGTACCCTCCATCAGCTTTGCTATCTATACCTACCTTGAAAGCAATGAATCACTTAAGGTGCTTATCCCCTTCCAATACCTCACTGCACTGTAAATCTTAAAGTATTATACTTACTTCAAATTGGCACACCCAAATTACTGTGGTATCACTACTGTGTATTAACACTGAGACAGGCTTAATTGCTCTAATACCTCCCTCTGTTATATATGCTAAAGTACTACGACCTGTATTATACATCACTATTCTTTACATTATGTCTCAATACAATGTTTGTTAATTAGTTTTTGTGAATAGCAGTACAAATTGTATTACGCTATGTACTCACTGAAACTGCATTATTATACTTGTGATTGTTATGTATTAAATGCATTACCTATCATACCTTGCAGTTTTTCTCCTTAAGCCTCCACTATCGATACAGTAAATAAATGAAACAACATGTATCCATTAATGTGGACCATAAGTGCTTGCAAGTGACATGAGCACCTATCACTGAAAATCATATCAATGTAAACAGAAGAGTACATCAGCTAAGTAAAGAATGCTATTTTCATCAGTATCTAAGAGTCGTGCTGCGGTAGCGTTGTTGCCTCACAGTAAGATGTCCTGTTCGATTCTCAACTAAAGCGTCTTCTGTGTGGAGACATGCGGTTAGATATATGCAATGTTACCATTCAAGTTACTGTGGCTAATTCGAGCACAAAGCAAGTATAGATTGCAGTTCATTTCTCTAACAGTCCTTTGTCTATGTTATCTCTAAACCTCTGCAGCTGCACATGTTCTCATACTTCGAACAGAGCTGATTGTTTAAAATCATTACATTTACAGAATATAGCATTGTTCATTCATTTTTCCTGACCCAGCAGATAATCACCTGCTTCTCAAGTACACTTCCAAAAGGCATAAACATGAATATTGCTGTGCTAGCAATTACTAGGTCAGAGGGCATCTTGCAAGTTTCAGAAAGCACACTGCAGTTTCAAAAAGCATCTTTTCAGTCTCATATGAAACTCAACTGTATATAAAACAGTGCATATAAAATAGAATGAAAAACGTGCTAACTTATTTAGTTTCTAATTAGCATTAAGCAAACACACATTAATACATATTTTTCTGACATTTCCCCCCTGTTAATACGTTTTAATTCTATTTTCAGAAGAATAAACAGTTTGTTTCTTTTCCTAACCTCTTCCATTCAGGATTTGCAGTTAAGAAAGTCATTCAGTTTAAACTTATGAAAGTGTTTCACATTCTAACAATTCTTCAATTTCAGTACTTTGATACAAAGTCTCAGAAACTGATATATCTATAAATTATTTGATTAACTTTTTCATGCAGGGAATACCACAACAAATACAGGCTTCTATTAGGAGTAATCTCACACAAATGGTGATCAAGATGTTCATTAGGATGGAACCCCACCCCCCAAACAAATTCTGGAAAAAGTCCATCAGAGGGTTTGGGCCTGGTTTGGACATGGCCGACACTTGCTGTATCACCTCAAGGTGGTCGTTTATCTCGTGTTGATGATCTGGTATATACGCACAGAACTCTTCTTTGATTAAAGCGCACGTACCACCTCTCGCTGCTAGGGTGAAGTCAAGAGCCATTCGGTTCTGGAGCACTACAGTTCTCATAGCATTCAGTTCATCAGTTATCAATTCAAGAGCAGCAAAAGTTGCATTACTCATTACTTCAAGAAGTTTAGACAGTTTTCACAGCTCCCAAATCGATTTCACTGCGCCATATGCAGGTAATATGCCTGCCCACGATATGACGGCATCACTCAAGTCCATGTGCGTCAGTTTGGTACCCACAGTATGATGGTCTTTCCAGCTCGCCTTGATCTGTCCCACTGGATTTTCAGGCTTCCTGACAGCTTTCTTGGCCACATCTCGGGTATTTCAAATATTTCCCTGAGGCAAAACTGCAGTGTGTCATATGGCCGGGACCAGGTACCCCAAAAAACATCTGCCGGACCAATTCTCAGGTAACCATTTATATACTTTTTTACCACACACAAAATAACAGTCCTCTACCTTAGTAGTTACTTTGTTACGAAATGGCTGCCCTGCATGAAACATTTTCCTATCTATTACAGATAGTTGTTTAAAAAGTACAGGATTACGTTGCACTTGATCAATAGTCTTATGCATGGACTCAAGAAATGAGTCATAATTTGAACTACAAGTTCCACCCATTTTGTTTGCTTTGGTATAACATTTGTAATGTACAGTCACATTGCACTTGCTCCAACCCACTTGAATTGTGTCATTCTTATAAAAACATACAATTCCCTTTTGTGTCACAGGCAAATACAGTGCTACCTTATCATATGCTTTAATAGCTATGGTGTCATAAATCAAATTTTCCCAGGTCTCATTGACCCCTAGGGGGACTGCAGTCATTAATAACCCCCCGTATGCTGTTGGTATGGCTGTGCAAATCCAGCAGTTCGAAACATTAAAAGTCTCAGCATACACACGTGTAATTGCCTGATAAGTGTTAAAGTTTGGGTGCCAGTCTATGTTCGGCTCATCACGTTTAATCAGTTCAACTTTTGTGGCAGGAAAAAGGAAAGGCCACAACAAAAAGAACAATGTTATCAGTATAGCTACCAGAATAATCATGCAAGTTTTCTGAGATTGTTCTGCATCCCTGTTTGCTCTATACCTGGTCATTTTGTTCTCATACAACAGTAACAAGGTTTTTGTCTGGTTCAAAGTTCTTAACCAGTTTACAGTGTGTCAAATGAATCCAGGACGCTCGCTCCGCAATCTTGACTGCAGTGGGTGTCGACAGTAGTACCTGGTATGGTCCTTCCCACTTCGGAGAACTCCAGTTTTTTCTCTTCACCACCTTCACCCAGATCCATGTGCCTGGGGCTACTGCTGCTTCTGATGGTCTTGTTTGCTCTTTATCTGAAACAGAATTTAACTGCAAAAGTTTGTTATTCAAAAATCGTCTCATATACCCTGCAAGTGAACTGTCAGCCTCCTGCTCTGCAGGCATGAGAGGTTTCCATTGAGGTGTATAATATGCCCTCCCAAACAGTACTTCAAAAGGAGTTAACCCTTTTGCATTTGGAACAGTTCTCATGCTCAACAGTGCCAGAGGTAAACAGTGCACCCAATTCTTCTGTGTCTCACTAATCAATTTTCTAAGCTTGTTTTTCAAAACCCCATTATGCCTCTCTACTAATCCTGCAGATTGGGGGTGGTATGCACAATGATTTTTCAGAGAAATCCCGAAATAATGGCTAAGTTGTTGTATAGTTTGATTTACAAAGTGTGTGCCATTGTCACTATAAATCTTTTCCGGTATGCCAAATCTAGGAATAATTTCTTTAACTAAGACTTTTGCAACAGTAGCTGCATCTGGATTTTTAGTTGGAAAAGCTTCCACACATTTGGAAAACATGTCTATAATGATAAGGCAGTACTTCTTATTTTCACATTTGTTCAGCTCTATAAAATCCATACAAATAGTATGGAATGGATACGGTGGTATAGGGAAACTCCCTTGCTTAGGTTTCAATGCCCCTTGTGCATGATGCTTGTTACAAACATGGCATGCTGCACAAAAATTTTTTGTATAGTTTGTAAATCCATACGTCGTAAACACTCGATTCACTAACTGTACCATCCCCCCTGTTGAGACATGGCACTGCCCATGGCTCAACAAAGCTGCATATCTAAACAAGTTAGATGGTAAAATCGGTTGGTTTTCTTTGGAGATGTACAGTCCCTTCTCAAGGATTGCTCCTTGTTTTATCCATTTCTGTTTTTCTACATTTGTAGTAAGTGTCTGCATTGTTTTCAACATTTCTAAGTCTAAAATCTCAGATGGTTGTAATTCTTCACTTAAAAGAAAAACTTCTGAAGCTGAAGCTGCTTGTTTTGCAGCTGTATCAGCCCTCGCATTACCTTTTGAAATCCTATCCTGTTGCTTGGTATGAGCTACGCATTTGCAAATAGCTACTTTTTGAGGTAACTGAATAGAGTCTAACAAATCTAAAATAAGTTGCGCATGGTTAATTGGTTTGCCAGTAGATGTTATCATCCCTCCATTTTTCCACTGCTGCGCAAAAACATGTACAGTAGAAAAAGCATACTGACTGGCAGTAAAAATGTTTACTTTTTTACCTTTTGCCAAGGTACATGCCCTTGTCAAAGCAATCAATTCTGCTGCTTGTGCAGATAAGTTGTGTGGTAAAGACTTTGCTTCTAAAATCTCAGTATCAGAAACTACTGCATACCCCACTAGATTCTGTCCTGTAGGACCCCTCCTGCACGAGCCATCTACATAGTATGTCACCTTGGCATCATTCAAGGGAACATCTGTGAGATCTTTTCTAGGTAGTGTCTTTTGCTCAGTCTCCTGCAGGCAGCAGTGTGGTTTGCCATCTGCAGGGGTTGGGAGCAAGGTTGACGGATTCAAAATTGTACATCGTTCAATTGTCATATGAGGTTGGCTCAACAGTATAGTCATACAGGAAAGATGTCTAGCAGGAGAAAGATATGCTACTTTTTCTTGCAGTAAAATAATCGCGACTGCATGAGGCACTCTCAATGTGAGAGGGTGGAACAATACTACTGAGGCTGAAGCCTGCACTGCCATTGCAGCTGCGACTACTGCTTGTACAGAGTGGAGCAAGGATCGTGCCACTGGGTCTAGCTGTGATGAATAGTAAGCTATGGGGCGTTGTTTGTCCCCATGCTGTTGTGTTAACACTGATGTCATATAACCTTGCTTACAGTCTACAGTTTGGAAAAATCGCTTATGATAGTTTGGTAATCCTAAAACTAAGGAAGAAGCTATCAGTTGTTTCAGTTTGCAGATAGCTGATTCTGCTTCTGGTGTCCACTGTAACAAATCTTGTGCTGCCATTGGCTTTTTGAATATCAAGTTAGTCAGTGGAGCAGATTCCAAGGCATAGTTTGGAATCCAACTCCGACAAAAGTTAGTAGTACCCAGGAAGGACATCATTTCCTTCTTGGTAGTTGGTTTAGGTGCTTGTAATATTGCTGTTTTTCTGTCTTCATCTAATATTCTGCCTTCTTTGTATATTACATATCCCAGGTATTTGACCTGTTTTTTCCAAAGTTGCAGTTTATTTTTGTTTACCTTGTGTCCTTGAATGGCTAAAAATTGTAATAATGCTATGGTATCCTCTCTGCATTCTTGCTGGGAGGGGGCTGCCAGCAGAATGTCGTCTACGTAAAGTAAAATCTGACTGCCTTTCGGTGGGATAAATCCCGCCAGGTTACTTGCCATTTCTTGTGAGAATATTGTTGGACTTTCACAATATCCCTGTGGTAGTCTCGTATATGTATACCTTTTCCCCTGAAATGTAAATGCAAACCAATGTTGGCTGTCAGGGTGTATCGGTATTGAGAAAAATGCATTGCTAATATCTACCACAGAAAAATACTTTTGCTGAGGTTTCAAATCATTCAATAAAGTGTGTGGATCTGGCACCGTAGGTGCCCTGGGTATAACTGCATTATTTACAGCTTGTAAATCTTGGACCATACGCCATTCTCCATTTGCTTTCCTAACAGGAAATAAGGGTGTATTACATGGTGAATCAGGAGATTCTATTAAGACTCCTTCCTTAAGTATGGCTGCTATTATAGGTTTAATTCCTTTTTCTGCGTCTTTTCTTAAGGGATACTGTCTCTTTTGAGGCCTAAATGCTGATTTTGGCATGATAGTAACTGGTCCTGCTGTACGAATAAGTCCTACATCTGAGTTACCTGTTGACCAAAGAGTCTCTGGTATGTCTCGTAAGGCTTTTTCCTCTTCCTCTAGTAAGAGTGCTACTCAGCTATCCTCACTTGCCTGTGAGTGCACAGCTGGGTGTGTCTGTGTTATCCAATTTAATTTCTGCTTTTGTACTCCTTGTTCAGAGAGTTCTAACTCTGTCTGTTTTTCCCACCTTGTGACTTTTTCTCCTAGGTCTGCCCACTTCAAATTTCTATCTTTAGTTAAACTTACATGTGGTAATCGATTAGATTTGTAAAGTGCTAGAAACTCCTGGGGCAATGAATAGCTTACTACACTGTTCCCTTCTGTATCCCAGTACAAATTTCGTAATACTAGTCTATTAGCATGGTTTCTAAACAGTTCTTGCTCATATTCTTTATCAGGTCCTGGTCTGTTACAGTAATATAGAGTGCAATGCAACAAATGCTGTTTATCAGTGCCAAGGGAGGGGGATTTACTGATGGCTACGTTCATCAGTTCTTCGGTTACTGCCCCTGGACCAGTCGTAACTAAGTCCTGGCTGTACCAATAAAATGTTTCACCCTCCGGTCGCACTACAAAAGTATCCATTTGTCGCTGTGCCTCCATACCCTGCATAGTTGGAACTACGGCTATGCCGAATATCTGCATTAGGTCTCTGCCCAAGAGATTTACTGGGCATTTTGCAGAAACAACAGTTTTGCTTTTCTGGGTCATCCCTGAAACTGGGTCAGTTATCGTCATGTTGTGGGAGAGTGGCTCCCGATACAGTTGTCCATTAGCTGCTTTCACTAATATGTAGTCCAGTGATTCTGAATTTTCTGGTAGTTTGGAAGGATGTATCAGGGTCCGTGAAGCCCCTGAGTCACACAGGAATTTGACTTCCTTCCCCTCTACCAGAAGTGTAACTTCCGGTTTTGTGTCTGCTAAGTAGAGCTCTAACCTTAATAATGCTGAGTCCAAAATTTCATTTTCTTCATTATCTATGAATTCATGTACATCCTCTATTTCTTATGTCACATCCTCTACCCTTTCTATCACATTTGCATTTGTCTTTTCTTGTTTATTCCTATCCAGTGATTCCTGACTGTCATATAGTCATTCCTCACCCTCCTTATCTTCCGTGGTTACTTTCTTATTTTGCCTACAATCCCCTTGCCAAATGTCCCTTTTTCCAGCATTTGAAACATTCACCCCTTTTCTTTCTTTCTTCAAAGTCTTCTGATCGCTTATCAGATTGTTTGTTTCCCTGGGTATTTTTCTTACCCTTCTTCCCAGTTTGTACTACAAAGACTTCTGATTTGTCTTCTACTGCAAATACTTGAGTTTTCTTTTTTTTTTTTACTATTAAAATGCCTTTCGGCATGTCTTGCATATTCAAGTAATGACTGTAATCTACTTGTACGATGATCTACCATGTGCTCTGTAATAAAGCTGCTAATGGGCGCAATACTGCCTTTTAAAAATGCATTCTTTAGCTGTTGCTCATATGGGGAATCATGTGTTTGATCTTCAGGTACCTGCATTCCACAATCGTTATTAAAACATTCTAATAATCTGGCATAATATCTATCAACAGTTTCACCTTCTTGTTGTATGCATTGATTAATGCAAGTCCAATCAGCCCTAGGCTTCCATTTCTCAGAGATTCGGTCTGTCGGACCTTTCACTCTGTTGTCCAGTTCTGCGTTACTATGTGGGAGTGGTCTAAGCTCTGCGTCACGGGGATTCCAGTTGCCACGGATCATGTGCCAATCTGGTCCTATGATTTGTCTAACTACTTTCTCTACTTCTTCTCCATTTAAATGGTAACTTAACCTCATGCCTTGTAAATCTTCTAAGAATTTTCTAAAATTAACTTTTGGATGGGGAATTCCCTCTGTGGCTTTCCAGATGTCTTCCGATGTCCATGGTCTATATACTAGAAGAGCTGGGTCCTGTCCTGCCTGTCCTGCCTACGGATTTGGTACTTCTATGAGTGGACATATCTCTTCTTCACTCATAGCTCGTGAATTTTTATTCATTTCATATAATTCAATATCCCCTCTTAAGTTGCGTGTTCGAGACCTGGTCTTGATAGGATCTCTGACAAACGGTTTTGATTTTGCAGGAACAGCTGGGTATAGCGGAGGTGGATCAGCTTATCCACTCGCTTCATATTCTGGTAAGGGAAGCGGAGGGGGTGGAGGAGGGGCTGTTGCTATTACCAAGTTATCATCTTCTTTATCTAAGAACATTGCTTTTGAATTTTTAATCTTTTGTTCCCTGCGGTTTGCTTCCTCAAGCCACCTGTGTGCCTGAGGGACTCCTAATTGTCGTTGCTTTTTTAGCTGACCTTTCACATCTGTTTTAAGTTGTCTAACAAGTTTAATAAGTGAAGGTTTATCTAAATTACCATCAAATTTGTATTTATCAACCCATTTTGTATAATACTTAACATTATCGGCACGCTGTAATTGCATATATTTCGCGTCTTCGGTTAGGGGCGGGTCTCGGGAACTTTTCGTGCACTGATTTCCCATATTGCCTTAGCTAAGTTAAAAATTGTTACGTAACCCTTCTTATCACGTGGTATCACGATTTTACACCTTTTCACAGTTTATCTAGAATACCTGCCTACCTATTCTGTTTCCCTGATCTATGACAAGACAGCAATCTTTTTGTCCCTGATCTGCACATGCAAATCTCTCTGACAAAACAATACTGTAACAAGTCCCTGATCTAAAACAGAAAAAAAGGTAAATTCCTCCTTACCTGACCCTCCGTGAGTTGATCCACTGGAACGTTGACTCATCCTCCAATCCCAGATCAGAAACAGTGGCTGGCCTCTTTCAAATGACAATTCAGTCGGAGGTCTTTCAAAACAGAAGAGCCGGTGTGGCCACTTCTCCATACGGGTACATGCCACCGGGCCCAATTCTGACCTGAGCCTAGAGTGAGAGGTAGTTTCCGGTCCGAAGGATCAAAACTGTCAAAGGAAAAATATACTTTAAAAATGATCAAAACTTGGTAGGTTCAGGTTAAGGCACTTTAATCATGCAGCAAGGAGACAAAAACATGCTAATACAGAGTTTGTCTAACTAGAATCAGGAAATACAGGTGTTTTTATACATTTTCTAATGAGACATTGCCTACCAAGCTGATGTAGTGAATCACACGTTCTGTCATCATTACTTCACAGTCATTGTTTTTACAATATTCTGCTGGTACCATCAATTTTTGTGAGAAACTTCCTAAGAAAAACAATGTGGCCTTGGCTACCACCGGTTAGATATATGCAATGTTACCATTCAAGGTACTATGGCTAATTCGAGCACAAAGGAAGTATAGATTGCAGTTCATTTCTCTAACAGTCCTTTGTCTATGTTATCTCTAAACCTCTGCAGCTGCACATATTCTCATACTTCGAACAGAGCTGATTGTTTAAAATCATTACATTTACAGAATATAGCATTATTCATTCATTTTTCCTGACCCAGCAGATAATCACCTGCTTCTCAAGTACACTTCCAAAAGGCATAAACATGAATATTGCTGTGCTAGCAATTACTAGGTCAGAGGGCATCTTGCAAGTTTCAGAAAGCACACTGCAGTTTCAAAAAGCATCTTTTCAGTCTCATATGAAACTCAACTGTATATAAAACAGTGCATATAAAATAGAATGAAAAACGTGTTAACTTATTTAGTTTCTAATTAGCATTAAGCAAACACACATTAATACATATTTTTCTGACATTAACTGAAGTGGCATTTTTAAATAAAGTATTTTTGCAAATATTGCTGTATGTCTGCTAGCCATTCTTTTACAAATGTTAACACCTATATATTGTTTCTAGAGATTCTTAAGAAATTCTTAGGGCAAGACATCTTGAGGGTTACCTCATGTGGTACACTGCATGGCTAGCAGCTCTAAGACTAAGTAAATAGGATAATCTAAAGCTTATGGCTGAATATCCAATATATGGTTGTGTTTTTTAATTAATTACTTCTGCTTGCTATAATATACAAAATAAATCTTATTTCTCAGGCAAAAAGTGATACTTGGCAGCATTTTGTGATTGTATATAAAGACAAAGAAAAATGAAACAGGTACTGAGTTTGTGAGCCTCAAAAATGCCATGTGTGGGTTATGAACTAAACAGCAACCACTGAGTAGGTTGATGGTTCAAATGAAAGCCTAATGATAGTGTTTTGCAACATGGCACCATACCTCCAAAACTGAGATTTTGTAGCAAATGTGTGACATAACTCTCTGCTACAAAAACAATTGGTGGTTTCATACAGAAAAACAAGCACTCAACTCTTCTATCATATTATTTCTTACACTCCATACAAGTTTAGCTTTTTTGGGGGGAGGGGGTCAAGCATAAACTCAGTAACAGAAAACTTCCATATTTGGGAGAAATTTAACTGATTTCTACTTCTGATATAAAGACAACTCAGTATTTTTATATCCTGCATATTTGCTGCAGTCTCTATCCTAAACAAAAGTCCTACAATAATCTCAGTGGAAAACAATTATAATGCAAGATGCCGGGATATCACCACTAAACACATGTACAACCATCTACTCGGTAACTGTGACTAAAAGGCCATGTCAGTCCCACTTATACAGTTGCTGACAACAGTTTCAGGAAGCTATAAAGCACAGTTGTGTATGTCATACAGTCCTACTTACCTGTAACAATAGATGTTTAGAATTTACACCACCTTTGTGGCACATGGGTTCAACTTCTGTGTCTGCACAAACCTGCACTGGCACCTTTTCAGAGCTCAGAATTCCCTTCTAACTCCCTGTGACAGGAGATCGGCTAACCCCCTCCCATCAGGGGAAGCCTAATCCTTGTAACAGGAAGTCAGCTGTTCTAACTTTTAGTGCTAAGTTGGAAGAATCAGTAAGGAGCAGAAGTTAGAACTGCCTGAAATAAAACCATAAAGAGATTCTATCAATGGGGATGACTGCAAGTAGGAGTAAAATAGGAGAGGGGCTGGAATTTACTGGTGAAAACTGGCAAAGGAAACATGGTACAGGGAGAAAGTAAGTAGAGAGGGAAAGGTAATAGATTTGGATGAGATAAGTTTGAAGTGCAAGTTAGAGATTGCCTTCCCTATCAGGGATTGATACCAGAGTAGAGGCAAACAGAAAATGATAAAGCAGTCCTAAGTGAAAGACCTGCTTTAGTTGGAAGTGTTTGTGTAGATATTTCTTCTATCCCAAGCAGACTTCAAATAATTTTTCCTCAGGTAGATGGCACATGGAGGTGTGATGGAGAAGAGGCAAATGGGAATATTTTTTGGAGGACAAAGAGTTAGCAGATTTTGAAAATTTCCTGCAATGTACTCTTGTTAGAAATATTAGGACAGCAACTGGTTGTAATTAGTCAGTAAATCACTTCCTATATAAATCAATTTGTGGGTCACATTTGGGTTACATGGTTAGGCATGTAAGGGTGTTCATTAGCCTGGATACAACTGAACTATATATAAAATAAAGAGGACAGTGGGTGGGTGCTGCCACTGAGGCAGTGTGAAAGTTTAACATTTACTGTTACAGGTAGGTAAGGCTTATGCAACTGTACTAAGTACATCATTCACACTACCTTAGTGGCATATGAGTAAACTGACAAAGACTACTCTACCTGTGAGGAGGAAAGATAAGGATCCAGGAGCCCCTGGAGAATGGTCCTTGAAAATCCTGCTCTGGAACTTGAAAAATAATCCAGTTTATAATGCTTTGTAAAGCATAAACACAGAGCCAGGTTGCTGCCTCTAGAATGCTTCATTTGTTCACCCCTATCCAATATGCCACAAAAAGGGATAAGGCTCTGGTGGATTGTGCCTTAACCTTGTCAGGGTTGGATTTACCATGGTTGGAGTAACAAAAACAATAGCAGAGGACAACCAATGAGAAACTGTTTACTTAGAGATGTGATGACTCTTCTTTGCTGCAGAACAAGAAATAAACTGATCAGTTTTGCTAAAGTGCTTAGTTCTATTAAGGTCAAATTGGAGCTGGCTGTGCATATCCAGTGTATGCAGAATTTTCTCTCCCCTGTTTTTAGGTTCCAGAAAGAAAACTGGCTTGACTAAGGGTAAATTCAGAATAAACGTTTGGCACAAAAGATAGATTAATGCATAAAATAATCTTGTCCTTGTGGAAAATCAGGTTGGCTTACTTTGAGAGTCAGCAGATCAGACACTTGACTTGCAGATGTTAGAGCAAAAAGTAAAACAGTTTTCCAAGTGAAAAACTTTAAATTAGCCTGAAGGGCAGATTCAAAAAAAGATAAAGCCAAGTTTTTAAGAGCAAAGTTGAGATTCCCAAGGAGGTGGAATTTGCTTTTGATGGGTTCTCAAGTACAACACTCCTTTTATAAGCTGATAAAAATAAACTTAAAGGGGGATCCATGGGCAGACAAGCTGAGATGGTCATAAGACACACCTTTACAGATGCATAAGAAGTCAGTGCTGTGTAGCTCACACAAGTATTTCAAAACCTGAGGGGCATATACCATACTGAGCCCTCTGTTATTGGATAACCACCACCTAGAAAACCTCTTCCACTTGTAAGCATAAGATGTTCTAGTTGCAGATGTTCTTGCCTCCTTAAATATCTGCTGCATATCCTCAAGGAACAAGTGCCTGAAAGTTATCAAAACAGAACCATCCAGGCTGTCAGCTGCAATTGTTCTCAGCTGGGGTGCACCAGTCACCCCTGACATTGTATGAGTAGATCCAGACAGTGAGGAAGGTTGTGGTAATTGCTAATGGCCAATTCCATTAAAAGGGAGAACCAACTTTGCCTGGGCCAGAAGGGGTTCACCACAACTATCTTTGGTAATTCTTTCTGAACCTTCAGAAATACCTTGGCTATCAGTGGATATGGTGCAAATGCACAAAGGAACATTCCTATTTAAGGGAATGGAAAGTGTCCGTCATCTAAGCATAGCTGCAAGGATGTCACAAACAGAATTTTTCTAACTGTCTGTTTTGAAAGGAGGCATACAGATCTATTTGAAGTATTCCCCACATGTGGCACAAATCCTGGAAGACTTTTGTCTCAAATTTCTCCTCGATAGGCCTGTCTGGGATCTGTTTAGTCTGTCTGCCACTATGCTTTGCTCTGATGGGAAGTACAAGGCCTGAAGCTTCACCAAATGCTGTAAGGCTAGCTCCCTGGCCATCACTGCCAGTCACAAAAGAGGGTATGGCCTAGTCCCTCTTGCTTGTTCAGGTATCCCATGATTGTGGTGTTGTCTGTGACCACTGAAAGGGGTCCTGGAGACCAACCATGGTGAAGAACTTTTAAGGCCTGAAACACAGCTAACATTTATTTGTGTTTATGTGCTTTGTAGCATCCAAAGGACCACATTAGCCTTGCACTTGAACTCCCATTGACACTGCTCCCCATGCAAAATCTGACGAGTCTCTGTGGACTGACTGGGTCTGGAGGGAAAAGCGTAGACTTGGGTTGACAGACATCTGATCCCCCCAACATTGTAACTCTTATAGATTCATAGATTAGTACTAAGCTAACTGCCCTTGCGGGACATTGTAAGCCTAGCCAATTATCTCTTGTGAGACTCAAACCCTGCACCTTGTGTTTGTAAGGCAAACACCTTAACCATTAGGCCACCTGCCCAACCCCTTGTTTTACAAATTTCAGCAGCTGTACCTGGAACACTAAGGGATGCAGGTGCTGGGGTCAACAATTTTTTAAGAACCACTGAATCTTTCTCATGTGGAGTCTAGCCAGTTGTATCATGAGGATCACTGATGCCACAAGGCCTAGAATTTTGATCAAGAAGTTGCCACTGCAAGAGAGTTTGAGGGAAATCCTTGAAAATGTTATGAAGTCAGGATTTTGTCTTCTGATAGAAAGGGCATTCATTTTTCTGTGTCTAACATACACCCCAGTTAAGCAATTCATTCTGAGGGTGTAAGACAGGACTTCTGTAGGTCTATCTTGAAGTTGGGAGTAATTGGATTGTGATGATAAGCACCTTTCAAACAGTGGTCCGGAACAAGAGGAAAGACTGCCTGCAGGGTGAGTATTCTGAATTAGGGTACTTTCAGAAAGGTACTTAGGTAAGACAAATCTAACAGTGGTCTCTGACAGCTCTATGTTTGGTACCAAAAAGATTACAGAGTAAAATCTTTTTCCTTTTTATGGTGCAGGAACTGGTTATATAACCCCTACCTGCAATTTGTAAATCCATACCAGAGAGAACAGGTATGTCTGGTGGGTTTGGAGAGACTACCCTGAAAGGAGGAGGATTTTCTGTGCACTGCCAAGAGTATTCCCTCTCAATTATTCTCAGCACCCATTTGTCTGTGTACATTTGTGGCCAGGTTGATGGGTTCAGTAAAAGCCTGGGGGAAGGGAAAGGGGAAGAGGGACAGGACGAAAGGACGGGATGTCTTGAATCTTGGCTTAGTCATGCTTCATCAGGGGAATGATCTTTTTTGGGAAAGAAACCCCTTTTATTGGTTTGCAAGCATCATCTTCTTGCCATTACCTTCTGATACCATGACCCTTCTTAGGCCGGGATTTGTGTTTGCTCTGCCCGTAGAATTTGGATGTCCTGTTAGGGGAGAACCTGGGAATATGAAACAGTCTAGATGACCCATGCATCAACTTACCCCTCTCATCCTATTGTTTGAAAATCTGGATGGAAGCAGGACTAAACACAAATTCAGAACTTAAAGGAACACTCAATCTCATTTTTTTTTATATCCTCTGAAACATTATGGTTATGTAAACAAGCATGCATTCTCAATACAACAGAAGCAACTACATTTCTAGAAAGTGTCCACATCTTACAAGACAATCCACACAGTATGATTAAAACCTGAGTCAGATTAGAAACAGTCTCATTCATATCTGTTATTCTCAGTAGACAAAGATGCAGTGAAGCCATCTAAACTCAAAATTTGCAAAATGGACTCCCACATAAAGCCATGATAATTTAAAATTCTAAAGACTAAATTACTAGACTGAACTAGCTTTTTCCCTTACATTCTAACCACTCTCTAATTTTAACTGGGGGTTTAGAGTTAGGAGTCAAGGTCCTCTTGTTAGATTTGGCAGCTGGGGGAACTGCAGCTGGGTTAGCTGACATTGGAGCAGAGCGCTGCAACATCACAGTACAGCTTGTACTTTCTCATACCCTTTTTAGGAAGTGGTTCACTAGCCAAAGGGGTTTTACATGCAGTTTTATAGACATCTATGGCTGGTAACAAAGAAAGAATAACCAACACATTTGGAATCTCATTCTCAAAAAGACTGTAAAACTCTGACAATCTCTGGCCTCTGGTGTAGCTCCAGATTGCTTCTATCCAAATGCATCTCTAAACCCAGCTGGTATCTGTGGAAAGGTGCACCCCTGCCTGAGTTTTCTAAACTGATCAAAATACGAAGACGCAGATAGGATGGACTCAGAGTTCACTACTGTGTGCATCTAAGTCTGCATCTAAACCTGCGGCCACAGACTGATCTCTAGAGAAGACAGACTCGTAGTCATTCTGATTAGGAACATAGTCTCAGAGATTAGACAATTGTAAAACACTCTTAGCTAAGAAAACCACATCACCTCTCAAGTGCTAAGGCATATGTACACTGCTGTGATTTTTGCCCACATCTTGCACAACTCTCAACTGTCCAGAGTTTTGCTGCACATTTATGGTACATTTCTCTTGTGGTTTTCTGGCAAAGCATGACGAATTAAAGTCACTTAATTCTGACATACATTTGAGTTTTAGACTTCATATCCTTCAGAAAAACGCATGCTAAAGCAAAACCTGTTACTCTGGCAATTTTCTGAGTTTATAACAGCAATATTTGAAATCTGTTCCCGATTTTGGACCTTTGTACCCCTTTTATTTTGACTATCCAGATTTCGTGCACGTACAAGTATGAGTCAATTATTTCTTTAAAAATTATACCTTTTTAAATGCATGCGCCCTATGAAATAACTGATCTGTCTGTACAAAGAATCATTATCGCTGTTCCTAGTGTACTATCTTAATACGTTAAAGTGTACTGGTCCATCTTCTGTAACCCTCTAAAATAAGGAAAACTGATTCTTAGTGCTTAGAACCGAGGTAGAGGTATGACAAAACTAAATCAGAATAAACTAGACTTGAACTAGTAAAACAAAGAACATTTCTGCTCCCTCAGGCTAAACTCTTTAACAGTGAGGATATGCTCTCAAATAGTGAAATCTTATCGGTGGATACACTGACACGCTGCTAGGGTATTCAATTATGATACTCCGCATTATTTCTAAAGTAGATGATGCAACAATGCTTCTGCGCATTACTTGACAAATTATGTTGGTGACATATGGTATAGTTTCAAGGTGTCTTTACCTATATCAGCAGCGTTTTTAATTAGCAGACTTTTGCCTCAAAAATTTGCTGTGTAACATAATGAAGACCTCCTCTTGTAAATACTGACTAGCATTACAGCCATGCACTTATAACTCTTCAGAAAAAAAATCGTATTCTAACAAAATTTTACATGAACACTTTCGGAATTTTAAACTATGATTATTCTAAATTCGTACACAACTCTTGAGGTAATAGTCTGAGAAGTTGGTATATCCTAATCGAGTGCAAATAACTCAAAATTCCCTGACAAGCACACGCATGCTTTTCTCATTTGCCTACATTATCAGTCCTGCAATCCTTGGCATCCAAAGCAACGTAGCTGCCCACAGCATCATGCACAACTGTTTCAGCTCTCCTTTATTACATGTGCTCTTCTTTTATTTTTTTTCTTGTAGGTCAAGCTGACCTTTCAGATTCCTGTTGTGCTATGCTGCCGCCAAAAGAGTGACAATCTAGAGAGCAATACCAGACACAGTCTACATTACACAAAACATAAATTAAACACTTTGGTTAACATCCTTCAGAATGTCTTCACTTTCCCTTCAGCCAGAACATATAGTCTTAAACATTGCCTTGAAATGTCTTACACTTAATGCTCCCCTTCTACAACATAAGCAATCAATAAACTGGTTGAAAAAATAAGTAAAAATTGTACACTTACTCCTTTCACACGTGCATTCGGTTTTATACAACTGTCAACAGTTTGGGTAACACTCAGCCTTTCAATTGCCTACATGTAGCACAGCACAGATCCTCCCCTAGTGTTTATTCGGTGAAATGAAAAATAATTTAGGGTTTTCTGAGCTGAGAGATTGTAAAAGAAAAACTTCAAAGACCAATGCACGTTAGGTTCAAGCAAGGCACCCTTTATTACTTGCAGCAAGGAGACAAAGCATGTAGGTACAAGGTTTGTCTGATTTTCTGGAGATCAGTATGTTATTCTTATACAGTTCTCTTCATGTCACACAGAAAATGTTACTAAATCTACTGCTGACATAGTCGGACACAGCTTTCTGTATTTTATGCAGAAAATGTTACCAGACTTATTGCTGACATGGTCAGATTATTGCTGTCTTGCAAAAACATTTGTAAAAAACAACCTGGCCTTGGGCTTATTTTAGCCCTCCTTGGTTCTTCAGTTCTTCAATTGTACAGTTCTAATACATGTGTTACATTTTGTCTAGATTCAAGGTACATTTCTAGCTTTGGTACAAGTAATGCTGACTATGGTTTAAGTTTTCAAACATCTATTGTTTTCTTTATCAAGGCTTCTAGCAGCTGCACATTTTCACATGGCATAAGCAGAATAAAATGTCTCATCAAGTTTCTGGTAGCTGCACATATTTTCATGGCATAAGCAAAATGAAGTGTCTCTTATTAAAGTTTCTAGTAGCTGTGCGGATTCATACAACATGAACAGAATAAATGTATTAACCCTTTTAAGCCTTTAATGCACTAAGCAAGCATATTGCTATTATGCATTTTTCTAACATTTCCCCCCTTTTAATATTTTATTCTACTTTCAAAACAAGCATAAACAGTTTTTCTTCCCTTAACCTTTTCCTACTCAGGATTTTCAGTTAGAGAGTCATTCAGTTTAAGCCCATGAAAGCATTTTTCAGTTTTTTAGTAATTCTTCGAGTTCAGCTTCCTGGTACAAAGTTTCTGGGACTGAGATGTCTACAAAATTTTTAACTAGTCCTTTTATGCAGGGGATGCAGCAGCACCCACACACCATCAGTAGGGCTATCCCTACACAGATGGCAATTAGAATGTTCATCAGGATGCTGCCCCAACCCCCAAACTATTTCTGAAAAAAGTCCGTCAATGGATTTGGTCCCGGTTTGATCATGGCTGACACCTGCTGAATTACCTCAAGATGGTTGTCTATCTCGTGTCTGTAGTCAGGAATGTACAAACAGCACTCCTCCTGGATTAAAGCGCACGTCCTTTTGCCGCTAGGGTGAAGTCAAGAGCCATGCAATTTTGAAGTACCACTGTTCTCATGGCAGTCAGTTCATCGGTTACCAATTCTAGGGCAGAAAAGGTTGCATTACTCATTATTTCGAGAAGTTTAGACAATTTTCTCAGTTCCCAGATTTATTTCATTGCTCCATATGCTGGTAGCACGCCCACGATATGACGGTATCACTCACATCCATGTGCGACAGTCCGTTGTTATTCCCGGGGCCTAAGTCATGATGGTATTTCCAGGGTGCATTGATTTGTCCCTCTGGATTGACAGGCTTCTTGATTTCTCGGACATTCCGAACTTTCCCTTGAGGTAAAATTGCCGTGTGTCGTATGGCCGGAACCAGGTACCCCAAAAAACAACTACCGGACCAGTTTTCGGGTAGCCATTTATATGCTTTTCTTCCACGTATAAAGTAACAATCTTCCACTTTAGTAGTAACTTTACTATAAACATACCCTTGTCCTGTGTGAAACATTTTTCTTTCGATTATGGACAGTTGTTTGTAGAGGACAGCATCATATTTTACTTCTTCGATTGTCCTATGCATCAGTTCAACAAATGAATCATAGCTTGTGTTGCAATAGGATCCGATGTTATTAGATTTAGTGTAGCATCTATATGGAACTATTACATTGCAATAGCTCCATCCTACCTTGACTGTCTCATTCTTATAAAAACACACGGTTCCCTTCTGACAAATAGACAAGTGCAATGCTACTTTATCTTTTGACGTGACATTTGATGTATCATGAATTAGGTTTTCCCAGGTCTTATTAGCCCCTAGGGGAACTGAAGTTAGCAGTAACCCCCCATATGCTGTTGGTAGAGCTGTGCAGACCCAGCAATTCGAAACATTAAAGGTTTCAGCATACACGTATTTGATTGCCTGGTAGGTATTGAAGTTCGGGTGCCATTCTGCACGCTTATTTAATTCTACTTGCATGACTGAGAAAAGAAATGGCTACAATAAAAAGATTATTGTTACCAGTACAGTCAACAGGATGGTCATGTAATACTTCTGTGAAAATGGTTGTTCTGCATTCCTGTTTTCTCTGGTTCTTCCAAGTAGGTGTATTTGGATCTTACTTGATTCAGTCATCTCACTTAGGACACGTGATCTTACTCTCTGCCCTATAGGACCTTTAGCACCGATGATTGCTTCACTGGGTTTGAGACGGATCAGTTCCTATTGATCTGACCCCCCCCTTTGTAGCTAGACTTTTGTTCTTAAGGTCCCGATGGAGAGGCAAGGTCTTTGTCCAACTCAAAGTTTTTTACCAGCTTGCAGTGCGTCAGGTGTATCCACGAAGCTCATTCTGCTATCTTGACTGCAGTAGGTGCCGAAAGAAGCACCTGGTAGGGACCTTCCCACCTCGGTGATGCCCAGTTCTTTCGCTTCACGATTTTAATCCATACCCAGTCTCCTGGCGTCACTGTCACTTCTGATGTTTCAGTTCGTTTTTGGTCTGAAACGGAATTAGACTGCAACAGATGTTTAGAACTCAACAACTTTTTCATATATTCAGCTAGTGTAAAATCAGCTTCCTGGTCTGATGACATGAGAAGTTTCCACTGGGGTGTATAATAAGCCCTTCCAAACAGTTTTTCAAAAGGAGTCAATCCTTTTGCTGTAGGGACAGTTCTCATGTTCAACAGTGCCAGGGGTAAACAGTACAACCAAGTTTTTCCTGTCTCGGCTATTAATTTCCTCAGTTTGCTTTTCAGTATACCATTATGCCTTTCAACCAACCCTGCAGACTGCGCATGATATGCACAATGATTTTTTAAAGAAATACCAAAATACTTACTCAACTGCTGTATGGTTTGATTTACAAAGTGTGTACCATTGTCACTGTAGATTCTTTCCAGGATGCCAAAACTAGGAATAATTTCCTTGACAAGTACTTTTGCCACTGTAGCTGCATCTGGATTTTTGCTTGGAAAGGCTTCCACCCACCTGGAAAACATATCTATAATGACAAGGCAATACTTCTTATTCTCACATTTGTTCAGTTCTATGAAATCCATACAGATAGTGTGAAACGGATATGGTGGTGTGGGAAAACTCCCTTGCTTGGGCTTTATCGCCCCCTGTGCATGATGTTTGTTACAAATCTGACACATTAAACAAAATTTTTTAGAGTAGTTTGTAAATCCATACGTTGTGAACACCTGGTTCACCAGCTGTATCATCCCCCCTGTTGAGACATGGCACTGCCCATGGCTCAACAATGCCGTATAGTGGAACAAATTAGAAGGTAGTATTGGTTTCCCTTCTTTAGAGATGTACAGCTCCTTTTCGAGGATTGCTCCTCGTTTCATCCATCGCTGTTTTTCAGCTTGCGTAGTGAGTGTCTGCATCGTTTTAACATATCTAGATTCAAAGTTTCAGAGGGTTGTAATTCCTCGTTTAAAAGAAATACTTCTGTAGCTGCTTGTTTTGCAGCTGTATCGGCTCTTGCATTACCTTCTGAAATCCTATCTTGTTGCTTGGTGTGAGCTGCACATTTGCAAATGATCACTTTCTGAGGTAATTGAATAGATTCTAAAAGATCTAAAATAAACTGTGCATGATTTATAGGTTTGCCAGTAGATGTTATCATTCCCCGGTTTTTCCACTGTTGTGCAAACACATGCACAGTGGAGAAAGCGTACTGGCTATCTGTAAAAATGTTTACACATTTACCTTTTGCTAAGGTACATGGCCGTGTTAGGGCAATCAGTTCTGCTGCTTGTGCAGATAAATTATATGGTAAGGATTTTGCTTCTATAACCTCAGTATCAGAGACTACTGCATATCCTACTAGGTTCTGTCCTGCAGGACCCCTCTTGCACGAGCCATCCACGTAGTATGTCACCTCGGCATCATCCAAGGGAACATCTGTGAGGTCTTTTCTAGGTAATGTCTTTTGCTCGATTACCTGCAGGCAGTGGTGCGGTGTGCTGAATGCAGGAGTTGGGAGCAGAGTAGAAGGGTTCAAAGTCGTGCATCATTCAATTGTCATATGAGGTTGGCTCAACAATATAGTCATGCAGGAAAGATGCCTAGCAGGGGAAAGATATGCCACCTTTTCTTGTAGTAAAATGATCGCGACTGCATGGGGTACCCCCAAAGTGAGAGGATTGAACAAGACTACTGAGGCTGAAGCCTGTACTGCCATCGCTGCCGTGACTACTGCTTGTACACAGTGAGGTAAGAACTGTGCCACTGGGTCCAGTTGTGATGAATAGTAAGCAATGGGGCATTGCTTATCCCCATGCTGTTGTGTTAGTACTGATGTCATATAACCCTGCTTGCAATCTACAGTCTGGAAAAAAACATTTATGATAGTTTGGCAGTCCCAGAACTAGTGAGGATGCTATTAATTGCTTTAGTTTACAAAAGGCAGATTCTGCCTCTGGTGTCCATTGTAGCAAATCCTGTGCTACCATAGGCGTCCTATATATAAGGTCAGTTAAAGGTGCAGATTCCAAGGCATAGTTTAGAATCCAGCTTCGACAAAAATTAGTTGTACTCAGGAAGGACATCATTTCCTTCTTGGTAGTGGGTTATGGTGCTTGCAAAATTGCTACTTTTCTGTCCTCATCTAATGTTCTACCTTCCTTGGATATTACATATCCTAGGTATTTAACCTGTTTTTTCCAGAGCTGCAGTTTGTCTTTGTTTATCTTATGTCCCTCAGCGGCTAAAAATCATAGAAGTGCTATGGTATCTTCCCTACAATCCTGCAGGGTGGGGGCCACCAACAAAATGTCATCAACATAAAGTAAAACCTGACTACCTTTTGGTGGGTTGAATCCCGCCAAGTTGCTTGCCATTTCTTGTGAGAATATCGTTGGACTTTTACAATATCCCTGTGGTAGGCGCATATATGTGTATCTTTTTCCCTGAAATGTAAATGCAAACCAATACTGGCTATCAGGGTGTATCAGTATTGAAAAGAATGTGTTGCTAATGTCTACAACAGAAAAATACTTTTGTTGAGGTTTTAAGTCGTTTAACAAGGTGAGTGGATCTGGCACTATGGGTGTCCTTGGTATTACTGCGTCATTTACTGCTTGTAAATCCTGGACCATATGCCATTCTCCATTGGCTTTTTTAACTGGAAATAAGGGTGTGTTACATGGCGAATCGGGAGATTCTACTAGTACTCCTCCTTTAAGTAATGCTGCTATAATAGGCTTTATCCCTGCCTCTGCATCTTTTCTTAAGAGATACTGTCTCTTTTGTGGTCTAAATGCTGACTTTGGTGTGATACAAACTGGTCCTGCTGTATGAATGAGTCCTACGTCTGATTTTCCTATTTTTCTGTCGACCAGAGAGTCTCTGGTATATCTCGCAAGGCGTTTTCTTCCTCCTTTAGTAGGAGTGTCCATCAGCTGTCTTCGCAAGAATATAAGTGCACAGCTGGGTTGATCTGAGTTACCCAATTAAATTTTTGCACTTGTATTCCCTGTCCTGACAGTTCCAGTTCTGTTTGTTTCTCTCATCTCGTGGCTTTCTCCCCTAGGTCTGCCCATTTTATATTCTTGTTTTTGGTTAAGCTAACATGTGGTAATCAATTAGATTTATAAAGTGTAAAAAATTCCTGGGGCAGTGAACAGCTGGCTACACTATTTCCTTCTGTATCCCAGTACAGATTTCGCAGTACCAATCTATTTTTATGATTTTTA
The DNA here is from genome assembly GCF_019279795.1 of Protopterus annectens. Classification (NCBI taxonomy): domain Eukaryota; kingdom Metazoa; phylum Chordata; order Ceratodontiformes; family Protopteridae; genus Protopterus; species Protopterus annectens. The sequence continues at coordinate 471,696,394 of NC_056738.1, forward strand.
AATAATTCATTCTCATATTCCTTATCAGGTCCTGGTGTGCTACAAAAATACAGGGTACAGTGCAACAAGTGTTGCTTATCAATGTCAAGGGAGGGAAACTTACTGATGGCTACATTCATCAGTTCCTTGGTCACAGTCCCTGGACCAGTCGTAACCAAGTCCTGGCTGTACCAATAAAACATTTCACCCTCCGATTGCACAACAAAGGTGTTAGTTTGTCGCTGTGCTTCCATACCCTGCATGGTTGGGACTACTGCTATACCAAATAACTGTATGAGATCTCTGCCCAAGAGATTTACTGGGCATTTTGCAGAAACTACAGTTTTGCTTCTCTGTGTCAGTCCTGAAACTGGATCAGTTATTGCAATGTTACGGGAGAGGGGCTCCCGATACAGCTGTCCATTAGCTGCTTTGACCAGTATGTAATCAGATGACTCTGAGTTTTCTGGTAATTTGGAGGGGTGTATCAGGGTCCGTGATGCCCCTGAATCACACAAAAATTTGACCTCCCTCCCTTCTACCAAGAGTGTAACTTCTGGTTTCATGTCTGCTAAATAGAGCTCCAAGCTCAATAAAGCTAGGTCTAATATTTCATCTTCTTCATTGTCACTAACTTCCTGCACTTCCTCTACTCCCTCTTTCACATTTTCATTTATCCCTTCTCTACTAGCCCCTTCTAGTGATTTTTGGCTATCATATAGCCAGTCCTCACCTTCCTTGTCTTCCGTTGTTGCCTTCTTATTTTTCCTGCAATCCCTTGCCAAATGTCCCTTTTTACCACATTTAAAACATTCTCCCCTTTTTTTACGCCCTTCAAAGTCCTCTGATCACTGATCAGAATGCTTGTTTCCCTGTGCGTTTTTCTTGCCCTTTTTCCCAGACTGTACTACATAGACTTCTGCTGCGTCTCCTACAGAAATACTTGAGCCTTCCTTTTCTTTTTGCTATTAAAATGCCTTTCAGCATGCCTAGCGTATTCAAGTAATGATTGTAACCTGCTTGTACGATGGTCTACCATGTGTTTTGTAATGAAACTGCTTATAGGCGTACTACTGCCTTTTAAAAATGCATTCTTTAACTGCTGTTCATATGGGGAATCTTGTGTTTGATCATCGGGAACCTGCATTCCACAGTGGTTATTAAAACATTCTAGCAATCTGGCATAGTATCGGTCAATTGTTTCACCTTCTTGTTGGATGCATTGATTAATGCAAGTCCAGTCTGCTCTAGGTTTCCATTTTTCAGAGATGCGATCTGTAAGACCTTTTACTCTAGTGTCTAACTCTGCGCTGCTATGTGGGAGGGGTCTTTGTGCAGCGTCACGAGGATTCCAGTTGCCACAAATCATGTACCAATCTGGCCCTACAATCTGTCTAACTACCTTTTCTATTTCTTCTCCGTTTAAGTTATAACTTAACCTCATTCCTTGTAAATCTTCTGTGAATTTTCTAAAATTAATCTTTGGATGGGGAATTCCCTCAGTGGCTTTCCGGATATCTTCTGGAGTCCAAGGTCTATATACTAGAATGGTTGGGTCCTGATTGTCCTGACCTGCCTGAGGATTGGATACCTCTACAAGTGGGCATATTTCTTCCTCTTCTCCTGTAGATTGTGAATTCTTAACTATTTGCCATAACTCGATACCTTCCTCTGAATTACTTGCCTTTGTTCGGGACCTGGTCCCGATGGGATCTCTGATTTTAGTTAGTTTCAGTGTGTGGCAACTGCGGTTGGATGCATGTGGAGGGAAAGGTCTTAATGACCATATATCTATTACTCCAGTTTTAAAAATTTTTGCTGCTGACCCCAAGAAAACTATTAAAAGATAAAATAGTGATATCCAAGTATTTCTAGAATATATTACATGTAATATATGTATAATGTATAAAGTGAATTCATATTATCATATTTATATGACTTACATTTATTTTTTTACATATGTCACTAGTATTTAATAGTCGGAATACAAATATATACAAGTATGCAAATAAAATATTTTATAATTTTTTAAAAACAATATATTACTTTTTATTTACTATTTATTATTATGTATATGTTTTAAATAATGTTACTTGGGTATACCACTACGACTACTCTGTTGTTATCTTCATAAAATTGGTGTATACACCTTCTTTTAGAATGGTTTTTAGAATGGTTAATTAATCAATTAAGCAATTATTGTTTTATGCCAGCCCACTATTGGTTTAGTATTTAAGAGATGTATTTGTCAAACTTTAATTGTCTCTGAAGAAGTCTCCGAAAGGAGACGAAAGCGCTAAGTCTATTATAACTGTTGTCGTGTTACTTGTTAATAAATCTATTTTTCGTACATTGGATTTACTCCGGCAGATTATTACTTGTTTGTGTGGGAGGACTACCTTCATTGCTCTCGGAGCAGGCTGTTGGGACTTAAGTTTCAGTTTTATAATGTCTCTGTCTCCAGAGACCACAGGATATAGTGGGGGTGGACTAACCTGTTCACTCACTTCATATTCTGGTAAGGGAGGTGGAGGTGCTATTACTAAGTTGTTATCCTCCCTATCTAAAAACATTGCTTTTGAATCTTTGTTCTTTTGGTCCCTACGGTTTACTTCCTCCAGCCACCTGTGTGCCTGAGGAATTCCTAACAGTCGTTGCTTTTTTACCTGACCCTTAGAATAATTTTTGAGTTGTTTGATAAGTTTGATAAATGAGGATTTTTCTAATTTTCCATCGAATTCATACTTGTTAACCCATTCTGAAAAATATCTAATATTACCGGCGCGCTGCGAATGCATATATTTTGCGTCTTCTGTTACAGTGGGTTTTTGGGGTGTTTTTGTGCAATTATTACCCATTTTTGTTTTACCTTTCAATTGTTACGTAACTTCTCTAGTTTTAATGTGTACCACGGATTTTGTTATAGTCTCTTCAGAATGACTACCTAAAGTCTACTACTATGTTTCACCTGATCTATGACAAGACAGTACCTTTTTTTATCCCTGACTGTAAGAAAAAATACAATCTGACAAAAAACAATGCATATCCAGTCCCTGATCCTGAAACAGAAAAAAGTAGATTCACCTTACCTGATCCCATGTGATTGATCACCGATTCGCGGAAAACCCGTCCTTCAGTCGCAGATCAGAAAGTGGCTGGCCTCTTTTGACGACAATTCAGTCGGAGGACTTTGCATATAAGAAGAACCGATTTGGTTTCTTCCCCGTATGGTTTCAGCCACCTGGCCATCTGATCCGAGGTGAAGAGAGGGTTCCGGTCTGAAGGACCAATCTGTAAAAGAAAAACTTCAAAGACCAATGCACGGTTCAAGCAAGGCACCCTTTATTACTTGCAGCAAGGAGACAAAGCATGTAGGTACAAGGTTTGTCTGATTTTCTGAAGATCAGTATGTTATCCTTATACAGTTCTCTTCATGTCACACAGAAAATGTTGCTAAATCTACTGCTGACATAGTTGGACACAACTTTCTGTATGTTACACAGAAAATGTTACCAGACTTACTGCTGACATGGTCAGATTATTGCTGTCTTGCAAAAACATTTGAGAAAAACAACTTGGCCTTGGGCTTATTTTAGCCCTCCTTGGTTCTTCAATTCTTCAATTGTACAGTTCTAATACATGTGTTACATTTTGTCTAGATTCAAGGTACATTTCTAGCTTTGGTACAAGTAATGCTGACTATGGTTTAAGCTTTCAAACATCTATTATTTTCTTTAACAAGGCTTCTATCAGCTGCACATTTTCACATGGCATAAGCAGAATAAAATGTCTCTTATCAAGTTTCTGGTAGCTGCACATATTTTCATGGCATAAGCAGAATGAAGTGTCTCATATTAAAGTTTCTAGTAGCTGTGCAGATTAATACAACATGAACAGAATAAATATTAACCCTTTTAAGACTTTAATGCACTAAGCATGCATATTGCTATTATGCATTTTTCTAACAGAGATTTACGACGCCTTTCATCCGAGTACTTCAAATTTCTATGAAAATAATTCTGTTGATAAAAAAACAGTGCTGATGCTAGCATTTTGGGGGCCCCCAGCAAGGTTCAGGTTGGGGGCCCTCCTCAGGAGAATATCAAGTATGACCACATTGCCATTGCATGCACCCCTTTCCCTGTCAAGTTCATCTAGCATCATTTAACCACTATAGTGTCACTACTTTCAGATCATTAAGAATTGATGTGCCAGCTTGGCACATCAATTCTTAATGTATATTGTAAGAGTAGTAAAATACTGCACCCATAGCCGGCCTTAGGCCTGTGCCCATAGCCAGCCTTAGGCACAGGTCAACTAGGGGGCTGCCTAGGGCACTGCTCTAACAGGGGTGCTTTTCCAGTAAGCTGGATGGTGTAGGTAGACTAGAATGTGGGCACTGAGTAGTGTTGGCTGGTGTTGTGGAGACCTTTTGCCTAAGGCACCAGTTGACCAAAGGCCGGCCCTGGCAAGGTACACACTGGCATGTAGTACCAATGTTACATTACCATAAAGCCCTGTACCACAGCAATGTAGTTACTCACAGGTGCATGCACACAATGCCATTTAGTACCAATGTTACATTATGATAAACCCCTGTACCGCAACAAGGTAGTGACTCACAGGTTGATGTACACACTGACTGTCATTTCGTATCAGTGCTACATTATGAAATCCTTACACCACAGCAAGGTTGCCACTCAGCTGCACACACACACCAACTGGCATTTAGTACCAATGTTACATTATGACAAACCCTTGTACCACAGCAAGGTAGCCAGTCACAGGTGAAGACACTGACTGCATACTCAACTGCCCAGATTAGGCTCTTTGGGTGTTTTGTATACAGCATTTGAACGAGTGATCCGGATGTATTGTCCTTATGTGCTGCAAGTGCTGTGTGAACTGTGTTGAATACTGGACTTTTTTTGATCATTCCTGTGTTTGGATATACCATCTTCTTCAAAGGACATTCCCTGAATTGCTTTAACTGTCAAACCAAGCATTTAGGTGAATTGGGCCTATGGGATGGAGATACTTTTAACAGTAGACAGCTCGTTTAGCTCTTCAGGTGTTTCAAATACAGCTATGTGAAGGAGGGATCTTGATTTACTATTTCTACATGCTGGAGGTGCTTTTTGAACTGTGTTGAGTACCAGACATTTTCCTTTTTATTATTTTACGGTTTGGATGTACCATCTTCCTCAGGGGACATCCAGTTATTTGTTTTCACCACCAAACCAAGTATTTGGGTGAACTGGGCCTATGGGACAGAGATTTCCATTATAGTGGCTATTTTCTACAACCCTACGTTTTGGAGTATCACTCCTTGGGGGACTCCCTTGGATTTATTTATACATAAATACAATCGACAATAAGCCCTAAGGCTTCAGGTTTGCAATAATTTATGAGGGTTTATGTATGTAGTTTACTAAATTGTTTGATATTATATATGGTGTGTGTAGTGGAACATCACTGTTCAAGGACAGGTGCTCTATAAGGTTGAGGAACTTGTATTATATATTCGGTGTCTACTGCCGCAAACAAATTAGATCTGGTAGTGGGCCAGGACTTTTGACTTTATTTGGATGGAAATTGTATACATTGCATGTGTGGACATTATCTGCTACAATTTCAGCCCTCAAATGAACTATGCAATTCCAGTATAAGTCCTGCATCACTAGTGATAACTTCATTTGGACATTTTGACCATTTAATTATTGTCAAGTGGAACTTCTTTCAAAGGAGTGATAATCTTTTACAGGGATTGTTTTGCTTGTTGCCTAAATATTTATGATATGTTTAAACTATATGAATTTGTGCATTTATGAACAGCCATGAAGATAGGGTCATTTTTATTGCAATGTATAACATCTAAATGCCGATAGGCCGTGTCTATACATGGTGTCTTCCATTGTTTATTAGGTATTTATCAACATATACCTCATGAACGTAGCACCCCTGTGTATACTTCATATTATGCAAAGGGATATTTTTTCTTCTGATGATAATATAGCTCATCGGATATCTTGTGATCATTATTAATTTTAACCGAGGGATATTGAGATTTTTCTCTGGATACCTGTTTCTGGGCAACCAAAAAAATGTATATATTTTTCTTGTTTCTCCTATATTGGAGACTATAGTTTCATAGGTAAGTACTAGGCTATCTGCCCGAGTGCATCTATAAGCGTAGCCAGAATGTGTTGGCTTTCGCCGCCCCTTAGATTAGTTCCCTGTGCCTCTGTCCAGCAGAGCCATTAGTTCCCTGTGCCTCTGTCCAGCAGAGCCACTGCAGTGATCCCTGGGGTAAATTTTCTGTTTCCCATCCACTCGTCAAGGTTTCTCTTGAAGAGTGTTAGTGAGGGGCTCTGCCTAATGTAGATTGGAATCCTGTTCCAAAGCATGCGGAGTCTCTGGGACAGGAATCTATTCCTCCAGCATGTCCTATTTATTGTTGCAGTGAGGTTTAGCTCCCTAGAGCATGTGGCTCTCGGGGATTTGTTTTTTTTTAGGTGGAGCATGTCCAGCAATTCTGGGTTGGACATGGCCTTGTATGTCAGGCAGAGATTACCTCTGAGTAAGCAATATGCAACCGAGTACAGCTGGAGTTTCTTCAGTCGGGCTGCATAGGGCATCTGTTTGAGACCAGTAATCCTCTTGGTGAGGTACTTCTGTGGTCTTTCCAGCTGTTGCAGGTGTCTTGTAAGGTACATCCCAAATGGGGCTATATCTATAAGACTCAGTTTCCCATAATACCCCCTGTCTTAAATGGCAGATATTAGTCAGTGGTCATATGCATACGTATAAACCTTCCCTTTATAGATATATATATATATATATATATATATATATATATATATATATATATATATATATATATATATATATATATATATATATATATATATATATATATATATATATATATATATGTATATATATATATATATATATATATATATATATATATATATGTTTATGTGTGTGTGTGTGTGTGTGTGTGTGTGTGCATATATATATATATATATATATATATATATATATATATATATATATACATATATATATATATATTATTTTTATTGATCTTTGACTACTAATGGATCTAAATAGGTTACTATAAGTTACTATAGAGATTAATATCAGATCGAGACGATCTTTGAATATTTGGTTTGGGTAACACAACTAATCAGAACAATGGGCTTGAAAATTTATAACCTGATAATACATGTGAGGCACAAATCCTTAGACTAAATAAAAGCATGAGGTCTTTATGGACCAACATGTGGCACACTAAGCTTTTTAAGGCTCATTTAGTGAAGGGTATTTCACCAAGGGGCCTTAGGGTATGTATACAACCCCTAGTCAACAATATTGATATTGAACTAACAGAACAATGGGCTATAACCCAACAAAAAGCTTCTATGGGCTTTTTTGAACTTTTAGCTGTTTCGAACAACTTTGCAAAGTTTTGAAACTAATGGGCTCTGCCTAATGTAGATTGGAATCCTGTTCCAAAGCATGGGGAGTCTCTGGGACAGGAATCTATTCCTCCAGCATGTCCTATTTATTGTTGCAGTGAGGTTTAGCTCCCTAGAGCGTGTGGCTCTCGGGGATTTGTTTTTTTTTAGGTGGAGCATGTCCAGCAATTCTGGGTTGGACATGGCCTTGTATGTCAGGCAGAGATTACCTCTGAGTAAGCAATATGCAACCGAGTACAGCTGGAGTTTCTTCAGTCGGGCTGCATAGGGCATCTGTTTGATACCAGTAATCCTCTTGGTGAGGTACTTCTGTGGTCTTTCCAGCTGTTGCAGGTGTCTTGTAAGGTACATCCCAAATGGGGCTATATCTATAGGACTCAGTTTCCCATAATACCCCCTGTCTTAAATGGCAGATATTAGTCAGTGGTCATATGCATACGTATAAACCTTCCCTTTATAGATATATATATATATATATATATATATATATATATATATATATATATATATATATGTTTATGCATATGTGTGTGTGTGTGTGTGTGTGTGTGTGTGCATATATATATATATATATATATATACATATATATATATATATATATATATATATATATATATATATATATATATTATTTTTATTGATCTTTGACTACTAATGGATCTAAATAGGTTACTATAAGTTACTATAGGGAATTCTGAGCTAAATCTAACTATCTCTCAAAGATTGAAATTCAGGCCATACGGGAATTAGAGATGAATCATGATTTGGTTATACTACCTGCAGACAAAGGTGGGGCAGTTGTGGTTATGGACTGGACTCAATACAACATGGAAGCTGACAGACAACAAGTGATGGGAGATATTATACATGCATGCCACTGGATCCAACATTTAGGTTTAAGAAACAAATTGACAATTTTTGTTTTCTGCCAAGGAGGACGGGATTATTACTGACACCACTTTTTATCATCTGATGGTGTCTGATCCGATGCGCCAGTATATCTACTTCCTTCCCAAAATACATAAGGATTTCCACCATCCACCGGATATGCCCATTGTTTCGGGCAGGGGGTTCCATTACCGAACCACCCTCAATTCCTTATGAAGTATCTTAAACCACTACTGAAATGGGTTCGGTCCAGAATTCAGGATACCACAGAATTCCTACAAGTTATCTCTGAGATGCAGTTGGAACCAGGTTGGCTAGTGTGCACTCTGGATGTCTCGGCATTATATACTAATATTCCTCATTGGGTGGGCTTAAAAGCACTTTAATATTGGCTCTATAAGTTTGAAATGTATCAACCAGGGTTCTAACTAAGAACGTATTTTATTATCAAAACAAATGCTATTTGCAGGTTCAGGGCATGGCCATGGGGGTCTCCGTTGTCCCTATTTATCCTGACCTTTTTATGGCCCATTTAGAGGAACAACTGATTTATGATAACGCACATAACATCAACCTAGAGAAGATTGACATCCGGAGGTGATATCTAGATGACTGCTGGTTACTATGGAGATCAGCTGTGGAATTCTTTATGGAATTTGTGGGGTACCTTAACTAAAACAAATGTGGTATACACTTTACAGTTAATTACAATATCAATAGGATTACTTTTTTGGATGTCCTGATTACCAGGAACAATGACCATACTTTGGAATCTGAGGTTTACCATAAATACCCCCAATATAATTCCCTTCTCCATGCTTCCATCCACCACATATATGCAGGAACATTCCCAAATCACAGTTCCTGAGGATGAAGTGTATATGTTCACACAATGCCACTTACGAACAATATAAGGAGGATTTAACCACCAGATTTAAGAATAGGGGTTACAAAATGGGAAACATCTTTAATGCCAGGAATCGGGTATCTACACTTGACAGGAGAGAGCTTTTGAGAAGAAACCAGCTAATGAATCTATTATTCGTTTAGTTACCACCTATGGGAGAAATACTGATGTGTTGTTAAATAATGTCCGAAGGCATTGGAATATTCTCCTACCAGATAGTAAATTTTCGGATTTCCTTCATGAGAGATGTTGTTTCTCATTCAGAAGAGAGAGAAATTTAGCATCACACTTTAGTCATTATAAGCACAGATATAGGACTAAGGAGGATCCCACATGAACAACTTTGATGGGCATTTTAGTTATGGGCTATGTCCCTTATGGTCACTGTACCCATTGTGGAAAAGTTATGAAATCTAAACAGTTTACCAGTAAAAATGCTAGTAATGTGCTTGACATCTCATTTTTTGCCAGTTGCAGTACAGATTGGGTAATCTACCTCGCCACATACACCTGTTCTGTGTTTTATGTAGGACAAACCTCCAGACCACTTAGACTGAGAAGATCAGAACATTATAGTGACATGAGTACAAAAAGTCACTAATGCACTATACACTCACTGGTACATAACAACGCACTTTTTTGGTTTATGATTGACAGAATTATTGGCAACGGGACCAATAAAGTTGGATGGCACCAAATACTAAAATACAAGGAAAATAAATGGATTGTCAAGTTTGGAGGTCTATTCTCACCAAGGCTTAATGAGCATTTATGACTGACCAATTAGCCAAAGCCTCATCCACAGGTTGGATTATAAAAGGAAGCTATGGTATTATTGTTCTTTATTACACTGATGAAGTTCATGTACCTCTTACAGCCAAAACCGGTCTGTTAAGGTTTCCTTTTTATAATGCTATTTAGCTATTTAAGCTATTAAATATTGAATGCTACAGTTTGCTGGCTCCCTGGTTTTTGTAGTGCAACTTGATCTTTTGGCGCCGTCAGTTGCTGTACTTGCAGGGGCTGCTAATTCACTACAGCAAGGTTGCCACTCAGCTGCACAGACACACATCGACTGGCATTTAGTACCAGTGTTACATTATGGACAAACCCCTGTACCACAGCAAGGTAGCCACTCAAGTGCATGCACTCACTGACTGGCATTTAGTACCAATGTTACATTATGGACAAACCCCTGTACCACAGCAAGGTAGCCACTCACAGGTGCAGACACTGACTGCATACTCAGCTGCCCAGATTTTCACAAAATGTCCAAATGTAACTCATTTTTGGTCTGTTCCTCAAAATATGTAGTTTTCTGGATTTTTTGTGGCAAATCATTGATGACTGAATTCACTAAATTGCAGGCATTTTAATTTAACTTCATCTCCTTCAGAACATGCATGGTAACACCTTTTATTCTAGCAAATTTTTCAGTTTATGAGCAATATTTAAAATGTGCCCAGATCTTTGGGGCTGTAACCCCATTATCTAAGGCTTTGTCCAGATTTTTTGGGCCATGAGATTAAGAGCTATGACTGGCATTTAGTAGCAATATTGTTACATTACAACAAGCCTCTGTGCTGCATCAAGGGAGCCAGTCCCACAGAGGTACACAAAGACACCCACACTGACAAAGACACTCACACTGATTGGCATTTAGTAGCAATGTTGTTACATTACAACAAACTTCTGTACTGCATTAAAGTAGCCAGTCCCACAGAGGTACACAAAGACAAAGACACCCACACTGACTCCCACAGGCACCCACAAGAGGAAGACAGCAATACAGCAAAGCTGAACACAGACACCCACACAGACTCCCTTACACAGGACAGAAGCACACTAAGACAGAGACTCTTACACACAAGGAAGACACCCACACATGATAAAGACATCATTATAGCAAGACTGAACAGAGACAATGCAGACAGCTACACAGACTCTTGCACACAGAACAGACACCCACACATGATAAAGACTGCACTACAGCAAGATTGAACATTAACACCCACAAAGACACAGGACAGAGGCACCCACTCCCACAGTACAGAGACAAGACTAGGGCAAATCTACTGCAAGACTGAACATAAACCAACACAAGATTAAGTCTGCACTACCACAAAACAGAACTGAGACACCACTCCCAAGTACAAGACTATGACAGCAATACAGCAAGACTGAAATGAGCAGCATTAGATAAAGTGACATCACTCAAGGCAATTACTGACATGTAGAGCAGTCACACTGCAGACGTACACAACCCAGCTATGGGACAGACATAGAAAAAAACTACAGACACACAAGACATACAAGGGAAAGCCATGGGGATTACAGAGTCTGAGGCAGACTACTCAAACCCAAACACAGAAAGCACAATGGGGATTACTGAGCCTGAGGCAGACAGACTCAAACCAAAAGAAACACACGACAGCCATGTGGATTACCGAGCCTGAGAGAGGCAGACTCAAACCCAAAGAAACACACATGAGAGCCATGGGGATTAGTGAGCCTGAGGCAGACTCAAACCCGTGCATAAGACAGCAATGGGGATTATCTAGTCTGACACAGGCAGACTCAAACCCAAAGAGGAAAAGGTGAAGACCAGAGTCATTCATCTTCAATATGCATTTAACTCTTCAGCTTTTCTGATTGCTGCCACTTGTCTGTTCTTCATGTGCTTCTCTCCTAGTCTCACGATAAGTCCTGCTGCTAATGAGTCCTCCCATTCCCAACTGTCTTAACCTCATGATGAGTCCTGCTGCTCCCAACTGTCCTAGCCTCCTGACGAGTCCTGCCACTCCCAAGGAGTTCTGCCGCTCTTAGCTGCCCTTGTCTAACATCCTGCTAGTTTCATCCTCATTGTGCCACTTGGTCCTACCTTTTGGAGTAAGCAAAAAAAAGCAGTGAATACACAGCAGACAAGCCACACTATGTGCTACCTGAAATCTAATACCTGACAGCTTTAGAAAAGATCACTGGAAAGGAAATATGAGCACATACCTAGGGTTTTACTGGGATCTTATGAATTTTCTTCCGGACAACGTCTTCAATGAGGCTGCCATGTGACACACTTTGTCCCACTTCATGCTCAGTTGAGAGCACAGCTAAACCTGAAAGTCTCTCCTGATTCATTGACGAATGCAGGTATGTCTTTATGAGTTTCAGCTTAGAAAAGCTGCGTTCTGCAGTAGCCACTGTAACAGGTGCAGTCCCCAGCAGCTACAAAATTGGCAAATAGAAGCACTGCTACGCTACAGTTATTGCAAGCCAAGAGTAACACCTCTTAAGGATACCCACCAGACAAGTCTGCATAGGTGATTGGATATTTGCAGTTTCTTGTTATTAGCAGAATCGGTCCTTAATAGTTATGTTTTAGGTATTATGACTGGTTGTTTACATTTCTTTTTATAGCATATTTGTTACTTTTACTAGTTATTTTTAAATATTGCTTTGGCCGGTGTGCACACCTGCAAGGGCTTCCCACCCCCACCCCAGGCAACTATAGCTTGGTCTCTTGCCACTAAGTGGCACAACTAATAATATACTTCTTGTATCAACTAAATTTGCCTCTCCATTAGAATTCCTGTAAAGTAAGGCTAGTAAAATTTACTTGGTGTATTTTGTCCCCAGATAGATTTGCCTTCCTTTGTTTTACTGACACACCAAGGCCATACATATAGTGTCTGCAACTATCTGCTTAGACTCCTACCTTTCTGCCTCTACCTCTTCCTTACTTTCACTTACCTTATAGCTCCAAAACTTCTACGTCTCATACTGATTGTTTTTTTTTTTTGCACTATTCTGTGAGGGCCAGCTCGCACCGTTCGCCCTTGCTATGCTTGTGCTCACTCTGCTCCTCTACCCTACCCCATTCCCATCCACCCATGCATCACCTAAACTTATTCCAAACACTAACCACTCCCCTAACTTTCTCCAGTCAAGAATTAGCCTCCATCTTCCAGTCATACCTCAGTTAACCAATCACACCATTTGTAACACTCCTCTCCTCACACAACTTAATTGCAACAGTCCTTAATCACACTACTTCCACCAGACTACACTAACACCCCTCTTTCCCTTTATCTTCATCACATCATCCAGGTATCCTACTTTTTAAAAAGAATATACACCGTGGTCTTTCTCCTGCTCAGACTCTATACCCTACTGCTATCTGCATACTGTCTAACATTCTACAGTCACTTACAGATGCAACATGTCCATAGCCCCACACTATATTATACTAATACCATCCACTCCTCCCTCTCCTGCCTTGCTGTCTCCCCCAACTCTACAATCATACACCTATTGTCAGTAATACCACTAACCACTTCAACAAACACCTTCACATACTCTCCAAATTGTCACACAAACATGCATGTGTATTATCACAGATTCTCTGTAGTGGTGATATGCACCCCAATCCTGGGCCACATACTGCACAACATACCATCATGGCTACGATTTCACCCCTTCCTCATATTAAAACTACATACCTTCCCATTCTTAACATGAACCTTAGAAGCCTAGTTAACTAGATCACAGACTTTCATGCAGTCATTGCACAATACTCATCAGACATTTTTATAACAACAGAATCTTGGCTAAAACCCCATATAAAAGACCCAGACATGCTCCCACAAGGTTATAGCATACACAGGTTAGACAGGATCAGGAAGAAGGGTGGTGGATTGCAATCTTCTACAAAGATAACCTAAGCATAGACTACCTACCCATCAAATACCCTTATGATAACAACTTTGATGTTCTAGGAAAACGGCTCAGAAACAACTCAAAGAAAAATATTACCGTAATAGCCACTTACATACCTCCCAAGAATAATTCCACTGCCATTGAGGAACTCATAGCCTGGACAGCCTCCACCTACACCCATGAAACCATTATTAAAGGAGACTTCAACTTGGACTGGAACACTTGCAATGTTGCAATGTTGATAACTCTCTACCTTCATAAATCTACATGGTTTCTCCCAAACAATCCAGTTTCCCACACAAATGGATAAACATAGCAAAATGGAATCTATATTAGACTGGTCCCTTATAAACAGTGCCACCTACAACTATCTCTCTGGATGCCTTCCAAATAATTTAAGTGACCATAGACCTAGCTACTTAATTCGCCATCAGCACAACTCACCCAGAACCATAGTTTACAAAGTCATATGAAATACCAAAAACTTCTCCAATGAAGCATTCATAGACATGCTCAATAAATGCAACTGGACACCACTCCAACATCTCCAACTTGACCAGGCCATAACATACTTCAATGACACATTTCTAGCTATTCTAAATAGCTTAGTACCAACTCATACATGTCGTGTTAAAAATAAGAGCTTGCCCTGGATATCAAAAGAAATCATTAAACGACAAAACCTAGTATCAATACCAAAAAACAAGACAATAAAACTCTGCGAGCATACCAGTAGCTCCACAATCAAACAGAAAACTCAAACTAGACAAAAACATATTATACAAATATGCAAAACAAATACGAAAACAATCCCAAAAAGTTCTGGCAAGTAATTGACTCACTCCTCCACCCAGGTAAAGCTACAACCCTAGAACCAACAACCAATAACCAAAGCGTGGGTATTGCCTCATAAAGAAACACCTACTTTATAAATGCCATCCTCTCCTTAGTTACAGGGAACAATTTCACCTAATGTGGACACTAACAACAACTTTTTTGACCTCAAACCTGTCCCAACTAACACCATAAGAACAATGCTGAGAACTGAAACCTTCTTCCTTAGCAACTGACCAACTCCCCAATGAGTACCTCAAACTGTCAGCTGATGCCATAGCTCTGCCTATCTCCATTCTGGTAAATAGGTCTATAGCAGAACAATATGTCCCAAAATTATAGAAAATTTCCTACATCACCCCTCTGCATAAAGGAGGAACAGCAACAGAATTAAACAATTACAGACCCATAGCCATCCTTTCCCCCCTGTCAAAATTCTGGAAAAATGTATCCACATTCAATTACTACAATACCTGTTATCTCACAACCTTATCTCTCCCTCCCAACATCGTTTCAGTCCAAAACATAGCACCACCACAGCCCTAATTAATTCCTCTAGCACCATCAACCAGCTGAGAAATTCAAACCAGCAAGTAGCATCAGTCTTCCTAGACATGTCAAAAGCATTTGACACTGTCTCCCATCAGAAACTCCTTAGTACTCTTGCCTGACTAAACCTATCAAAGAATTCCCTCTCCTGCTTCCTAAGCTATCTTTCTGACAGACAACAAGCAGCACGATGGAAATCTGAACTCCTACCACTTCTGCCTGTCTCGGTTGGAGTCCCCCAAGGGTCCATATTAGGACCCCTTCTTTTCACCATCTTCTCTAATGATTTAGCCTCATCCACAACACATGCTAAAGTAGTCCAGTATGCAGACGACTCAACTTTAATCTGCTCAGCAGATACCATACCAGACCTCCAAACAGTAGCCCAACAAGCTTTTAATATAGAAACATATCTAAGTAAATCACAACTAATTCTCAATCCCAAAAAGACACAGTTAATGCTATTTACCAGCAGCAAACAATCACCGATCACCCTCCTTCCACTATTTTCTCAGCAAACAACACAGTCATCCAACCAGTTGAGCATACAAAACTCCTTGGAGTGACAACTGACAACAAACTCAGATTTGACCAACACATAGCCACCAAAATTAAGAAAGTTCACATCAAACTTGTCTCACTGTACAGAAGCAAGCCATTCCTCACTGACAATACCAGACTATCCTTATCCAGAACCTTCCTTCTCTCTACTCTCCTATATGCTTTTCCCCTCTTTACCAACTTAAAAAAATCAGACTTAACCAAATTGGAAACTTGCTACTACAAAATAGCCCATTTTGCAGCCAACCTTCCCCACCAAAACCACCATTGTATTACTCTACATAAATTAAATTGGCTCAAGCTACCTAACCTTCTTCATCTCTACCAACCTAAATTCACACACAGTATCATCTTCCATCCTGACAGTTACCCATCCCTCAAGGAACTTATTGTTCCCTACTCATGTCTACGAAGTCTAAGATCTGCAGACAGAAACTTTCTCACAATAAACAAAGCTAACAGCACTTACGGTGAAGCCCTATTTTCAAATCATATAGCCAGATTATGGAACTCTCTACCCCACACCCTCCAAAACACACCTGAATCTACTAGTTTTAAACAACTACTATTTCAACATCTATCAAAGAACTGGCATTGCTCCTGTGCCACACCTGACTGACAAGATATCTGTAACTCTCTCAACACACTGTCCACTCCTTATCTTATTTTCTCCCTCTCCTCAGTGTTCATTACTACTCAGAAATAAATATATAAAGGAAATGTCATTTGGTCATAACTATTATTTAATATGTACACACTACTAACTTTATTTTTTCTCACAGTGGTCTTCACTGAAATGCTCGTGTTTTTCTTTTTCAGCCTGTATCTACTAGAAAACTGTATGGAATACTACTTTGTATAGCCTAACTAGAAGATATGTATTCTGCATCTTACTTGTATGTATACAGTTGTACTATCTAATTATTGTATATTGTTTGTATTTCTGTGGAACTTTTCTCCCCAGGCCTCCAGTGAAAATGAGCTTCAGGCCCAGTTGGACTTTCCCGGTAAACAAATGTAAAATAAATAAATAAATACATGTGCTGTGAAACATAATTATATATATATATATATATATATATATATATATATATATATATATATATATATATATATATATATATGTCTTGCAAGTGGTTGCGAATAAGGAAAAGACAGTCAGTGTTGATGATTGATTATCAATTAATCATTCGAGAGAGGCTTTTCAGTTTGTATCCAAAGTCAGTCATCAATATCACAGTGGCCACTTATCCTGTCAGTCAGTTGTTCTTTCAGAGCCTTGCAGTGTTGGAACAATATGTCTTCTGCAATGTCACTCAAGGCTTTAATATTGGATGAAAATCCAAAGGCCTTATCAAACTCTAAATGCTGCTCAAACCAGTCAGTAAATGATTGGATTGTTGTGTCCAGCAGCACATTGAAGAACTCTACATGTAGTTTTACCACTGGATCTTGTACAGTCTCATCTTCTCCTCCATAGTCAAAGAATCACTTTACTTTCCTCTGCCTCTTATCTTGAAATATGGTGCAAACATCCAGTTCTTCTGCTATGCTGGAGGCTTCACCCATGGCATGTTGAAATCCTGTCTCTCTGTAATTCTTCAGCAGGTCCCTAGTTGATGCCAGCACTTTGACACATGTCAAAATATCAATAGATGGCCTCTGCAGAACTTTGGTTGTATGATTTGCCTCTGTCAGCACATCATACCAAACCACTAAACATACAAAGAACTGGTATGGCATAAGTTCTGAGCATAGTCCCCTTGCTTGTTGATAGCTGCAACCTGTCTCCTATAATGCTTCAACGACTCCCTTCAACTGAAATCTTACTGCCTTGACAGTCTATCTTGCATTCCCAGTGAGTCTCTGACAGCGGCTTCACAGTGACATTTGTGTGCTGTTTCAAGATCTGCCATTGGCTTATTGATGCTGAACAGAGTACGTAAATGTTCTACAGACATCCTAAGAATGACACTGCCTGTAGCGATGAATGTGCTCCATCACTGTCTATAAGATTTAAATTATAGCAGGCACATTGCACATAAAAAGCACTTGAATTCATCTGTTTTATCTGGGCCTGCACTCCAGCTCATTTCCCCTTCATGTTGCTGCCATTGTCGTATCCTTGTCCTCCACAGTTGTTGATGTCTAGTTGATGATTTTTTAGAGTCTGAAGACCTGCTTCTGTAAGTCCTGCCCCAGTTGCATCATTCACAGGCACAAACCCCAGAAAGTGTTCCTCAGCTCTGGCTGCAGTCCTTGAAATATCCACATACCTAACTACTAGTTATTTGCTCTTGATTGCTGATGTCTGGCATGCAATCAAGAATCACGGAAAAGTACCTAGCATCCTTCACCTTCAGGTCCTTAAAATAAGATTTGCAATCAGCTGGATAATTTCATTCTGTATGTCCTTCCCAAGATAGTGATCCATTACATCTTTATTCCTAATATGACGCAAATGTTCAGCCATGACAGAATCAAACTGCAACAAATGTTGCACTTGGCCTAAGAAATTGCCATTGCCATAGGTGTCCAGGGCATCACTTGTACCACAGAATGCCATGTTCCGTTCGCCAAGTATTGGACAATAGCAATAATGCATTCTAACATACCACGCCAGTGAGTTTTCAACTTTTCAACCTCTGCTTGTCTCTTATCGTCCATTATCTGCCTACTCTTTATTCTATTGTCCAGTTCCTTCCACATCAGCATGCATGCCATATGCTCCGGTGCTTGGTCATGGCTGTGTAAAGCTTTGGACATCTTTCACCATGCTCTGTAACCACCTGACCTGAGAAGATTGTTAGAATGTCCGACCAGTGCATCCTTTGGTGATCCAGGCAACACCTCTACAGTTGAATCTGCATTTGTTGACATGCTTTCACCCATGGTAATGGCTGCAGATTCACAGGAGGTAGCCTGTGGTGTAGCTGCAAGAGTGGTCATCTTCTATCGGAAGGATGCTGGCCTCACAGTGGGCATACTGTAATGCAGAACCTTTGTGTTGTCCTGATGGCAGACTTTTTCCTGAATCTCCCCTCTCTGATGACCTACAGAAAAATTTCATAATGGAACCCTGTCTCTTTGCATCCTCATTCCTTTGCTACAGAAGCTTTCTTTTTGATGCTCCTGACAAATATGTACACTTCATCTCTAACTGGGAATGGAAGTAAAGCAGAATTACTACACATGCGGACACTGGGTCGTTTTGTCATACTGTTAGTAAAAAGCACTACACTTCAGGTACATGTTATGCAACTTTCTTTGGCCTACCCAGACTGTATAAACGTTAGCATTCCTAACACATTCTAAGCATGGTATTAAACTGTAGGCAGAACTGGAGAGAAACAAGGACCAGTAGGCAAAAAAAACTGCAGTGCAGCCATATAAACCAGAAAATGGATTAGGTTCCAAAGTCACATTAGTATGACTGCAGGCACAAAAGAATGAGCAACCTAATACTGAATGCTGTTCATAAACAAGCTATACAGTATGCAGTATTGTACCGTAGGCTGAAGAACTGCTGAGTAACAGTAACCAGCAGTGAATAACTAACATAGGCAATAGGCACAATTGAAGTGCATTACAAAATACATACTGCATAATGACTTGCATTGACATCAGTCACTATTGCACTGCAGGTAAAAAGGCTGAAGAATGACTAACCAGTAGCCACAAAAAAGTAATGAGAAAGGCCTAAGTTACAGTTTTATGTTAAATACCTAACACTGGAGGTGAACTTCAGCTTTTTATATACAATTCTTCCCCTTTCATCCCCCCAAACATGTGAAGAGGCCCCAAATGACATAAAATATTGATATTACAAGCTCTCTGGAACAGACTAAAGTCTGAAAGAACAAATGGCTATGAGAAGCACAAGTTTGAAGGAAAACACACCAAACTATGAGGCAAGAGAAATGTTACGGAGCAAAAAAGACTAAACCTGCCCACTATCTCTCAATCTCTTGGCACACTTGAACAAACCAAAATCATTGGTTGAACAAAGGAGTAAAATCATGGATTTGCTAGAAAACCTAATTTGTGAGGGATATAGAAGTGCCACACTTCAGGAGACAAGGACCTGTGGACAAAAGCATAAAGCCAGGGAATGTACCATGCATTATGTGGAGGATATCAAATATGAAGTCCATTTTTGTTAGTAGATTCAGTCCTCTGCATTGTGCTATGCAATCTTGTGAGAGAGAACATACCAAAAACCAAAAACATCTGCATGTTGTGCACATTCTTGGAGACCCCACCAACCATCTAACCTCTCAGCATAATTCAGACAGCCAAAAATAACTGCAGAACATAGTTTAAAACATTACTATATACTTAGCAGAACGGTGTTTGCATTAGCATGCATTAAGATATCAGTACATTTTGCAGAATTCTCACCCCCCCAAAGTCTTGGCATAGTAATTCTGGATGAAGTGAAAACAAAAAACAAAGGCGTAGCATTAATAATGTGCTTATACAGTACATAGCCCCACATTAAAAAAAATTCCAGGCAAACATTGAACACTGCAACATTCTTACAGGCCCTAACCACACTCCGGACCTTTCAACACAATAACTATGGACAACGAAAAAAGTAAAGTCATTATACCAGGCGAACACTGCTAGTATACACAATAGTAGCGTAACAGGGTTTGCATTGGTATACATTCAAACATCTGTACCTTCTGCAACATTCTCACAGCTGCTAGCTACCCTCCCAACATTAGGCATTTTAAACAATGTGCAGGCCCCATCAACCTTCTAACCTCTCAGCATAATTCAAACAGATAAAAAACTGCAGAACATGGCGTAACATCTGGGATAGTTTAAAACAGTACCATAAACCTAGACAGCAGAACAGTGTTTGAAAAACTCATAAAAAACTCAAAACTTACTGTAAATTCAGCTGATAATCTACCAACAGAATTTTAAAAAAATAGCAGCCGAAGACAGTTCTTACCCTGAATACTTAATAGATCCATTACTGAGCAATATGTCCCAACCATTTGGAAAATATCACACATTACCCTTGCACAAAGGTGGAAACTTGACAGAACTTACAAATTATAGGCCCAGAGCAATTCAAAGGTTCATAGGTTCATAGGTAGGTACTAGGCTATCTGCCCGAGGGAATTTATAAGCCTAGCCAGAGTGTGTCAGCTTTCGCCACTACATTGATTAATTAACTGATCCTCTGTCAAGCAGAGCCAATGAAGTGATTGATCCTAGAGGTGTATTTTCTGTTACCCATCCACTCGTCAAGGTTTCTCTTGAAGAGTGTTAGTGAGGGGCTCTGCCTGATGTAATTTGGAATTTTGTTCCAAAGCATTGGGAGTCTCTGTGACAGGAATCTATCCCTCCAGCTTTAGCTCACTAGAGCGCAAGGCTCGCAGTGACTTGGATTTCTTTAGGTGGAGCATATCCATCAATTCTGAGTTGGACATGGCTTTGCAAGTCAGGCAGAGATCACCGATATGCCATTGAGTACAGTCGGAGTTTTTTCAGTTGGGCTGCATAGGACATCTGTTTGAGGCCAGTAATCCTCTTGGTGAGGTACTTTTGTGGTCTTTCCAGCTGTTGGAAGTGTCTTGTGAGGTATATCCCAAATGGGGCATTGTACTCTATGATGGGTCTAATGAGTGACAAGTAGAGGGGCACTATAACCTCTTTATTTCTAGATGCGAACCCTTTAGTAATTAGATGGGCCACATAGAAGGATTTCCTAACTACTTTGGCAATATGATAGTCAAATGAGAGATTACTATCTACCTTGGTCCGCAGATCTCTTATTACCTCTTCTGTATTAAGGGGGCTGTCACCTATGTGGTAATTCATGGGTGTTTTGTTTTTCCCAAATGGGATGACTATGCATTTTTTGGCATTTAGCTTGAGGCCATGACTTTGACACCAGGTGTCCGTCTCAGTAAGGCCCTTTTGGAGGATGTTCGTGTCAGCTGGAGAGTCAGTTATGGCTCCCAGTTTGCAATCATCGGGAAACTTGGTTAGCCATAGTCCTCCTGTGTTTGCCTGTACTTCCGAGAAGTATATGCCGAACAGTAGGGGTCCCAGGACCAAGCCTTGCGGGACACCACTTGTGACTAGTTTAGAGTTGGACCTGGAGGCACTTTTCTTACCGTGTGAGTTCTGTCTGTAAGCCAGTTGGCAACCCATTTCATGATGTAGGGGTTTATGTTCAGGCTGGTGTGTTTTTCTGTAATACCCGAGTGGGGAATGGTGTCGAAAGCCTTGGCGAGGTCAAGGTAGGCTGTGTGAACCACCTTTCCCTTGTCTATGGCCTTGGTGACTGTCTCAAAGAAGAAAGTTAAAAAACACCAACAGCCACGAACAATAAATTCCTGGATGGCAGAGCGGAGGCAATAATTCCAATGCTGTAAACACGGTTACAAAGTTTATTCCACCAACACACACAACGTTTAACACAAGCGCTTTCACTCGGTTCCTACCGAGCTTTATCAAGTACAATCAAAGCTACATAAATGGCAGTTTATATACGTTAACATAATTGAGTAATTGAATCTAATTCATTTTATAAGCAAGTGATTTCTTAAAGTTGTACTGCTTAGAATTTAAATAAAAATAAAAATAATTGTTTAAAAATGTGAGGATTACTTTGTACATTATGTCATAGTGAACTGAAATGTTGTCTTATTTAAAATTAGCATGGAGATTCACATTTTTTAAAAACTGTAAAATGTTACAACACAAGTGCAAAATATTAAAATTGTGCTTTTTGATTGCAATCATCCTGCAGATAAATAGGAAAAAAGAAGAAATGGAACAGAAGGTAAAGAGAGGAGAGGTGGGGGGGGGGGGGGAGGGGGGGATGGAAAGAAAAGAAAAGGAAAAATCAAAAGAAAAATCAAGGCATACAATTGATGATTCTTACAATTTTCTATGTACATAGCAGCAGAACGTGTATAAATGTCACAATAATTATGTTATAAAACGAACCTTAATAGCAGCAAGATTTGTACAAATGTGCAATAAATATGTTAAAATATACTAAGAAAAGGAATTCTTTCTAAAAACTACTCTTAAATACTATAAAATTGATTTTGGAAACTAAATTAATGTTTAATTAAATTCTACCAGAACTAGGTGTTAAAGTTTAGCTCTCCTTAATTTTAAAATTGAGCTTATACTTAAAGTGTCATTTAATCCAGGGCTTTTGTTTGCATCTAATCTTAGTTGCCATATTAATTCCTTAGATTCCAAAATAGATTCCCAGTCACCACCTCTTTCATTTTGCAGCACTTGTTCAAGGATTATGAATTTGAGTTTATAATTTGGACATGTTAATGAGTGCTTGTAGAAAGCATTATTTTCTTTCTTTTTCTCTATGTCATATGAGTGTTCGTATAATCTTTTTCTCAACTCTCTCTCCGTCTTTCCTATGTAAAAACTGTTGCACGTGGTGCATAGTCCTAAATAAACCACTCCTTTAGTATTGCAGGTGTAATATCCCTGTGATTTGATGTCAAAGTTCCTTGCCTTCAGAAACAAGTGGGAGTCATGAATTATCATGTAACATTGTTTGCAAGCCCCGCATTTATATGTTCCTTTTTTGGCTCCATGTCTATTGGCTTGCAGGTGTTGTTTTCTCTCAAATATTTCTTTGAGACTGGGACCTTTTTTTTCTAATAAATTGTGGTTTGTTTTCCAATATCGATTTAAAGTCGTCATGTATTTTGAGTACCGGCCAATGTTTTAATATGGCCCGCTCAATCCCAATATTATCATTGGAAAACGTGTATGCAAAACCACGACATTTTTCTGTGATACTTTTACTCTCTTCATTTTGCCCTGAATTTGTGTTTCCAACACCTAGCAGGGGTTTGTAAGAACTGTCTCTTAAACTAGTCACTTCTTGTGTGAGAGTAATTAGTAGGTCTCGTGGATATCCATGCTGCAAAAACATGCTGTGTAGTTTTTTAATTTCGTCCTCAAAATCTTCCTTCTTGCTGCACATTCTACTGGCCCTTATCAATTGTCCTTTAACAATCCCTTTCTTTTGGTGGAAGGGGTGCTGACTGGTAAAATGTAACAACGAGTTGGAAAAAGTTGTCTTCCGAAAAATTTTTGAGTGAACCTGTTTTGTATTATGATCTTTGTAAATTGAGACATCTAAGTAATTTAAGTTTGTTTTACTTACCACATGGGTGAAACACAGAAAACTAGTTGTAGAATTAATGTAGTTTAAAAACAAATCCAATTCGTTTTTAGTTCCTTGCCATAAAATACAAATGTCATCTAAAAACCTGCGGTAGAACATGATATATTTTGCCCATTCTTGCTGAAAGATGTATTTACTTTCCCACATGTGGAGCACAGCATTGGCGTACATTGTAGCACAGGGTGTTCCCATAGCTACCCCTCTTTTTTGCTTGAAAATTTCGCCATTGAAGAATATGAAGTTATTTTCCAATATTGTTGCCATAAATTTTACTAATAGGTTTTTAAAAGTGTTACTCAAATTTGTTTCATTGTTGAGAAATTCTGTAAACCATTCCAGCCCTGTTTGATGTGGAATACTTGGAAAAAGATCTTTTATGTCTATTGTAACCATTAGAACTTCTTGAGTGTAAAAGTTAGTGGGAAAGGCTTTTAAAAACTCCCACGAATCTTTGCAAACATAAATTAATCTTTCATTGTATTGTTTCATAATGAAATCAATGAATTTGCCAAGGGGTTCAGTGATTCCTCCTGCGCCAGCTACAATTGGTCTAAAAACCAAAGGGTTGATTCCCTTGTGGATTTTTGGAATCCCGAATAGAATAGGTGTTTTTGGTTTATGGACAAAGATGTAATTGTATAGCTTTTCATTAATAGCTCCTTGCAACAGATCGTCCGTCAACATGAATTTTATTTTAGCTAATGCTATGTTGTATTCATTCCTGGACATTAGTGCATACTGGTCTATGTCTTGTAAAAGTGCATACATATGGGCTTCATAATTTGAATCATACATTAACACCATTCCTCCCCCCTTGTCAGGTTTCATAATTCTGATTTTTTCATTTTTCAACATGTTTATGAAAGCTGTTTCTTCACTGCTTATATTCTGTTTACCTGTTTTGCAGTCTTTGCTGCAAGTTGATCTTAGTTCTTGTTCCACTAGTTCTTCAAATACCCTCAAGGTGGGGTGTATGGGTGGGTTAAATGTACTTTTTCTTACTAATACATTTTTTAGGTTAGTTTTTCCTTTAAAGATTTGGTTTATATTTAAGTTTCTGATGAATAGCTTCAGTTCTATAAGCAAGGATGCTATATTCGTTTTTTTGCTGGGAACAAAATGAAGTCCCTTAGAAAAAATATCAAATGCTGTGTTTTCTATCCACACTTCTGTGTAATCTGTGTAATTGTATATTGTAAAGTCTTCCTTTTTACAAATCAAGCATTCACCCTCTTTAACCCTGTTAATGTTATTTGGCAATGATGTGTTAACATGTTGCAGTGTTTCTATACTTAATAGTCTCTGTTGTTCCAGGTTCTCGTTTGCCTGCGTTGTTTCTGCTCCCACCCCCCCGGTTCTCCCGGGGTGCTGGTGAAAAACCTGGTTATTAAACCTTCTTCCTTTTTCTGCTAATCTTTCACTGCGTCGTGGGGGTTCCTGTTCACTGCTAGCTTCAAAAAACACTTCATCACCTTCATTGTTGTTACTTACTTCTAGTCTGTCATTAGTTCTAAATCTAGTGGGGTTGGGGTAAGCTATGCCTTCAGTGTAGTCATGCAAGTCTCTCTCAAGTTTTTTTATTTTCCTATTTATTACTTTATCACAAAATTGGTCAACTTCATGAAACAATTTATCATAATCATGTTTGAACATACTGAATGTATTTTCTGCTGTAATGGCCTGGTTCAACATGTTTAACTCATTGTTTAACTTTTTTGCTTTCATTTCATATTCTTCAACCATAACTTTTAAAACTTCCAACCCTGCTTTATCAAATATATCACATAGTTTGTCATAATACATAGTATTCTTTTTTACATGGTTAGGAAATTTATAAAAGCGTAGCCCCTTGGGGATACGTTTAACTTTGACGCATTCTTTCAGATAGTCTATTTCTAGCTGGTTGCTTTTTAGTGAATACAGTTTATCTTTGAATTCATTAAAGTCCAATTCAGCTGTAGACATAGAGTTATTAATTACAGTACCTTTTTTAAAAGTAAACGGTTGTTTAGCCCAGTTGCTAAAAACAAATGTGAATCTCCATGCTAATTTTAAATAAGACAACATTTCAGTTCACTATGACATAATGTACAAAGTAATCCTCACATTTTTAAACAATTATTTTTATTTTTATTTAAATTCTAAGCAGTACAACTTTAAGAAATCACTTGCTTATAAAATGAATTAGATTCAATTACTCAATTATGTTAACGTATATAAACTGCCATTTATGTAGCTTTGATTGTACTTGATAAAGCTCGGTAGGAACCGAGTGAAAGCGCTTGTGTTAAACGTTGTGTGTGTTGGTGGAATAAACTTTGTAACCGTGTTTACAGCATTGGAATTATTGCCTCCACTCTGCCATCCAGGAATTTATTGTTCGTGGCTGTTGGTGTTTTTTAACTTTCTTCTTGGCTTTTGGTACTTTGATCCTGATGGCATCCGAGACGGAAGCGTTCGATGCAGCAGCTACACCGGAAATACTGAAGGACTCAACTGGTGAACACCCGGTTACCCGGACGGAGTTCAACCAGGTTCTGGCTATGCTAGCAGAGTTAAAAGGTTTACTAAAGGTAAACACTTCACCGGAGAACTCAGAATCATGCCCACAACAACGAAAAGGTCAGGGCATACAAGGAAACGTTTGTAAAGGTCCACAAACGAGCAGGACTAATGACGACTCTCAGGATATAAATGAAAACAATCCAACGTGCTCGAGGGAACAGACTGCACGTAAAAAAGCAACGAAACCCAAGGAATTTGTTTTTAGCAACTGGGCTAAACAACCGTTTACTTTTAAAAAAGGTACTGTAATTAATAACTCTATGTCTACAGCTGAATTGGACTTTAATGAATTCAAAGATAAACTGTATTCACTAAAAAGCAACCAGCTAGAAATAGACTATCTGAAAGAATGCGTCAAAGTTAAACGTATCCCCAAGGGGCTACGCTTTTATAAATTTCCTAACCATGTAAAAAAGAATACTATGTATTATGACAAACTATGTGATATATTTGATAAAGCAGGGTTGGAAGTTTTAAAAGTTATGGTTGAAGAATATGAAATGAAAGCAAAAAAGTTAAACAATGAGTTAAACATGTTGAACCAGGCCATTACAGCAGAAAATACATTCAGTATGTTCAAACATGATTATGATAAATTGTTTCATGAAGTTGACCAATTTTGTGATAAAGTAATAAATAGGAAAATAAAAAAACTTGAGAGAGACTTGCATGACTACACTGAAGGCATAGCTTACCCCAACCCCACTAGATTTAGAACTAATGACAGACTAGAAGTAAGTAACAGCAATGAAGGTGATGAAGTGTTTTTTGAAGCTAGCAGTGAACAGGAACCCCCACGACGCAGTGAAAGATTAGCAGAAAAAGGAAGAAGGTTTAATAACCAGGTTTTTCACCAGCACCCCGGGAGAACCGGGGGAGGGGTGGGAGCAGAAACAACGCAGGCAAACGAGAACCTGGAACAACAGAGACTATTAAGTATAGAAACACTGCAACATGTTAACACATCATTGCCAAATAACATTAACAGGGTTAAAGAGGGTGAATGCTTGATTTGTAAAAAGGAAGACTTTACAATATACAATTACACAGAAGTGTGGATAGAAAACACAGCATTTGATATTTTTTCTAAGGGACTTCATTTTGTTCCCAGCAAAAAAACGAATATAGCATCCTTGCTTATAGAACTGAAGCTATTCATCAGAAACTTAAATATAAACCAAATCTTTAAAGGAAAAACTAACCTAAAAAATGTATTAGTAAGAAAAAGTACATTTAACCCACCCATACACCCCACCTTGAGGGTATTTGAAGAACTAGTGGAACAAGAACTAAGATCAACTTGCAGCAAAGACTGCAAAACAGGTAAACAGAATATAAGCAGTGAAGAAACAGCTTTCATAAACATGTTGAAAAATGAAAAAATCAGAATTATGAAACCTGACAAGGGGGGAGGAATGGTGTTAATGTATGATTCAAATTATGAAGCCCATATGTATGCACTTTTACAAGACATAGACCAGTATGCACTAATGTCCAGGAATGAATACAACATAGCATTAGCTAAAATAAAATTCATGTTGACGGACGATCTGTTGCAAGGAGCTATTAATGAAAAGCTATACAATTACATCTTTGTCCATAAACCAAAAACACCTATTCTATTCGGGATTCCAAAAATCCACAAGGGAATCAACCCTCTGGTTTTTAGACCAATTGTAGCTGGCGCAGGGGGAATCACTGAACCCCTTGGCAAATTCATTGATTTCATTATGAAACAATACAATGAAAGATTAATTTATGTTTGCAAAGATTCGTGGGAGTTTTTAAAAGCCTTTCCCACTAACTTTTACACTCAAGAAGTTCTAATGGTTACAATAGACATAAAAGATCTTTTTCCAAGTATTCCACATCAATCAGGGCTGGAATGGTTTACAGAATTTCTCAACAACGAAACAAATTTGAGTAACACTTTTAAAAACCTATTAGTAAAATTTATGGCAACAATATTGGAAAATAACTACATATTCTTCAATGGCGAAATTTTCAAGCAAAAAAGAGGGGTAGCTATGGGAACACCCTGTGCTACAATGTACGCCAATGCTGTGCTCCACATGTGGGAAAGTAAACACATCTTTCAGCAAGAATGGGCAAAATATATCATGTTCTACCGCAGGTTTTTAGATGACATTTGTATTTTATGGCAAGGAACTAAAAACGAATTGGACTTGTTTTTAAACTACATTAATTCTACAACTAGTTTTCTGTGTTTCACCCATGTGGTAAGTAAAACAAACTTAAATTACTTAGATGTCTCAATTTACAAAGATCATAATACAAAACAGGTTCACTCAAAAATTTTTCGGAAGACAACTTTTTCCAACTCGTTGTTACACTTTACCAGTCAGCACCCCTTCCACCAAAAGAAAGGGATTGTTAAAGGACAATTGATCAGGGCCAGTAGAATGTGCAGCAAGAAGGAAGATTTTGAGGACGAAATTAAAAAACTACACAGCATGTTTTTGCAGCGTGGATATCCACGAGACCTACTAATTACCCTCACACAAGAAGTGACTAATTTAAGAGACAGTTCTTACAAACCCCTGCTAGGTGTTGGAAGCACAAATTCAGGGCAAAATGAAGAGAGTAAAAGTATCACAGAAAAATGTCGTGGTTTTGCATACACGTTTTCCAATGATAATATTGGGATTGAGCGGGCCATACTAAAACATTGGCCGGTACTCAAAATACACGACGATTTTAAATCGATATTGGAAAACAAACCACAATTTATTAGAAAGAAAGGTCCCAGTCTCAAAGAAATATTTGAGAGAAAACAACACCTGCAGGCCAATAGACATGGAGCCAAAAAAGGAACATATAAATGCGGGGCTTGCAAACAATGTTACATGATAATTCATGACTCCCACTTGTTTCTGAAGGCAAGGAACTTTGACATCAAATCACAGGGATATTACACCTGCAATACTAAAGGAGTGGTTTATTTAGGACTATGCACCACGTGCAACAGTTTTTACATAGGAAAGACGGAGAGAGAGTTGAGAAAAAGATTATATGAACACTCATATGACATAGAGAAAAAGAAAGAAAATAATGCTTTCTACAAGCACTCATTAACATGTCCAAATTATAAACTCAAATTCATAATCCTTGAACAAGTGCTGCAAAATGAAAGAGGTGGTGACTGGGAATCTATTTTGGAATCTAAGGAATTAATATGGCAACTAAGATTAGATGCAAACAAAAGCCCTGGATTAAATGACACTTTAAGTATAAGCTCAATTTTAAAATTAAGGAGAGCTAAACTTTAACACCTAGTTCTGGTAGAATTTAATTAAACATTAATTTAGTTTCCAAAATCAATTTTATAGTATTTAAGAGTAGTTTTTAGAAAGAATTCCTTTTCTTAGTATATTTTAACATATTTATTGCACATTTGTACAAATCTTGCTGCTATTAAGGTTCGTTTTATAACATAATTATTGTGACATTTATACACGTTCTGCTGCTATGTACATAGAAAATTGTAAGAATCATCAATTGTATGCCTTGATTTTTCTTTTGATTTTTCCTTTTCTTTTCTTTCCATCCTCCCCTCCCCCCCCCACCTCTCCTCTCTTTACCTTCTGTTCCATTTCTTCTTTTTTCCTATTTATCTGCAGGATGATTGCAATCAAAAAGCACAATTTTAATATTTTGCACTTGTGTTGTAACATTTTACAGTTTTTAAAAAATGTGAATCTCCATGCTAATTTTAAATAAGACAACATTTCAGTTCACTATGACATAATGTACAAAGTAATCCTCACATTTTTAAACAATTATTTTTATTTTTATTTAAATTCTAAGCAGTACAACTTTAAGAAATCACTTGCTTATAAAATGAATTAGATTCAATTACTCAATTATGTTAACGTATATAAACTGCCATTTATGTAGCTTTGATTGTACTTGATAAAGCTCGGTAGGAACCGAGTGAAAGCGCTTGTGTTAAACGTTGTGTGTGTTGGTGGAATAAACTTTGTAACCGTGTTTACAGCATTGGAATTATTGCCTCCGCTCTGCCATCCAGGAATTTACTGTCTCAAAGAAGTCAACCAGGGTTAGTAGGCATGATCTTCCCTTAACAAAGCCAAACTGGGTCAGGTCAAGTGTTTGTAGGTTCCCAATATCTTTGTTAATGAGTTCCATGATGATGTGCTCCATAGCCTTTCAGACTAGGCTTGTCAGACTTATGGGGTGATAGTTACCAGGGTCAGTTGTGGCCCCTCCTTTGTGGAGAGGAATAACCGTTGCTGTGCACCATTCTATGGGCACGTAGCCTGTGGAGAGACTGAGGTTGAACAGCATGTTTAGGTGGGGGATTAGTTCGTTCTGTAGTTCATGCAAGACACAGCCTGGGACACCATCTGTTCCCATTGATGCTGTGTTTTTGGCTTTTGAAAGGGCTGTTTTCACCTGTGCATCTGTGATTTTTGGGACACTACACTTTTCTGGTATTGTTGTGGGCCCTTTTGGAGGTGAGAGGGGGTGAAGTTTGCACTGACTCTATCTGCCAGGATGTTGGCAATATCAGTAGGTTCAGTATATTTTTTGCTATTTTGCACTAGTTCAGTGCATATCTCCGAGTTGCCACTTAGATTCTTAACATAGCTCTCCCCACTAGTTAAACTCCTAGAGGGATGCATTCATTCTTAACCTCTGAAGTATGTCACAACCAATAATTTACTTGCCAAATCCTAATACAGCTTCAGGCCTCATGCTGCAACTGCCCTCCTCGGTTATACCAACGTCATCAATTTAGAAATATAGGTAAAATAGGATCATCTGTCTTTCTCAATTTGTCAAAGGCCTTTGACACAGTCTCTTAACAATCTACTAACTACTCTAGCCAACCTTAATCTCATCCCCCTAGTCCTCAACTGACTCCAAAGCTACCTAACATGTTATAAACAGCCAATAAAATGGCTCCAGTATCTACCCCCCCACTCCCACTCACATTAGGAGTCTCACAAAACTCCATCCTTGGTCCACCTCAGTTTAGTGGATTTCTTATCAAGCTCAATACTGCCACATCCTTATCACCCACAGTTCAATAGGCTGATGCCTATACACTTGTGTCATATCTACCATGCAACAGGTCATGTCCCAATCCAGGCTGAAATAAGCTAATCTTCGCCACGTACCCCATATGCCTAAAACTATTCACTTAGACATCACCTCACAAGACTGCCCACCTATCCGTGGTCTAGCCAACTCCAATATCCTTTTCTTCTCTCTGTCCCATCATCTATATCCCCTCCTTTTCATCACCACTATCCCTCTCTCTCTACCTTTTATATATGCAGCATAGATATTACCTATAAAAATAATGAGCCTACTCTACCTCTTGCCTCCTAATAGCTAACTCACACACTCTCCTAACCAACTAGCAATCAAAATTAAATGTAAATTACAGCTCGCGTTCCCTTATATTGTCCCTCATAAAAACAGGCAAACCATACTTATTTTACATATTTCTAGCACTTGCATACTAAGATAAGCTTTTATCCCCAGGCTTCTACTAAAAATGGGTTCTATCCCAGTCAGACTGTCCAGTAAACAAATGTAAAATAAATAAAATAAACCTGGTACAACCACAGCCCTTCACTCACAAATCCTCTTAGCACAACACGTCACTACACAAAAGTAAAATAAAACTGTTATAACCACAGCCCCTCACCCCCCATCCTCTTAGCACAAGAACTCTACACAAAAGTAAAATAAAACTGTTATAACCACAGCTCCTCACCCCCCATCCTCTTAGCACAAGAACTTTACACAAAAGCAAAATAAAACTGGTACAACTACTGCACTCACCCCCCAAATCTCTTAGCACAAGAAATATGCACAAAAAAGTAATGCAATCACCTCCTCCACAAAAAAATAAAGTTAAAACTAAACCCAAAAGCTTAACTTTTATGCTTTTTACAGACGGCTGCTTCCAATACTCTGCCCTCTCTTCATGACTGAAGGCTCACCTGCTCTGTTTGCTTTCCTCAGACCAATGCAGTCCTTTTTAAATTGCCCTTAAAAGGACAGTTTTTCCGACTTTTTGATAAATTGATCTTAGAAGAAAAGTTGAAAAGGGTGTTTTCCAATGACCACAAAAGCTCCAAAGGCTTGAATCCACTGCTGATCCATTCTCTGAGGTAGCCCACCCTTACTCTGGTCCAAACCCGGCTCGATCTTCACGATCTGCTGCTATAAGCAAAACTCCTTATAGAAGTGATCCTTATTAGCCACACGTGCCTTTTTAAAGGCTGTTTATACAGGAAGTGATTTGCAAGGACCACTCAGGCCCTTGCTTCATCACTTCCTAGTTTAAAAAAGAAAAAAAAAAAAACTTGGTTCCCAGGCTGCTGCAGGCAATCAGATCCTTTGTTTCACTGAGTGGACCTGACTGAGTGCAGCTTGCCAACGAATTAAAAAACAAACAAAAAAAAAAAAAAAAACAGTTCTGATTTTCATGGTGACATCAGGGAACTGTGTGGATGTCCACGAGGAGCTAAGCTGAAGAAGTAACAGTCAGAGCAACCTGTGCCTGCTGGATGGGGCCTTCATTTGTGGGGAGGTAACTGGGGGGCTCCCCACAGCCGCAAGTTTCATGGGTGCCTAATGCCAGCTATGTAAAAAACATCTCATGGAGTGTGTCAAAGCAGGCAGAGCTATCAGCATTACAGAACTGTAGATGCATGGCTCTCAACTTTTCATCTGCAAAATATGGAAGGTTGCATTTCATAATGTGGAACAACTGTGAGCAGCTTACTGATAATTTCAACAAGGAAGCTCACGTGGTGATTTAAAAAGCATTCTTTTGATGAATTAACCTTTTTCAGTATTTATGTGGACATATATTTAAAAAAATCTTAACAGCATAACAGACCCTTTTAATGTGGATCTGTGAAGAGCATGGTCTTTTTAAGACTCAAAATGAGAACATTTCCCTGCCTACCTCTCAACCGTTTAGGGAAAGAAATCTGGAAAAGACTAAAATAATGGTGGCAAAGGTCCAAAAATAGGGACCGATTTTAAATATTCCTCTTATAAACTTAGAAAGTTAATAGAATAATGTGGTTTGTATTAGCATGCATTTTCTAATGGATAAACTCAAATGTTTGTCATTATTTAGTGACTTCAGTCCTCAGTGGTTTGGAAGAAAACCATACATTTTTATGAGAAACCAGTCAAAATATAAGGAAAACTCTGGATATTTTGCAAAAATCTGGACAATTGAGAGGTATTATTGTTACGAGGTATACTTGAGAGTTATGAGTAGATGTATAAAATGTTCAGGCCTTCATAATTTACAGTATTGTATTCTGACATTTTTAAGTGGTGATGCCCACTATGAAAGTCCACCACCTTGCACAATGCCAAGCCATGCTCATGAATTTTGTCACTGTGACTGCAGGTCCAGCACTCAGTAACTGTTTCTTATGTACAGCAAATCCCTACTAAAAAAGCAGTTATTTTAAATAAATCTGTTTTTTTTAATGGACTGGGGCAATGACATAAGCATCTTAAGTGTAAGAGTACATACTACCTGCACATAGTATTATCAACTCCACCGTTACTGTAACTTGGGAAAAAGATGATAATAACCCTTCACAATGATGCTTTTAATGATGACAGCTTGACAGTCATGGAAACAAACCATGCCTACCCTGCTCGTAACTTCCTGCTGTGCATGCTGCTCTAGATTTAAGTCACTAATGCATGAACATGAAAATCACGCCAGCATTATACTACAATCCAACTTCCCATCAACTTTAAAGCCAAATGAGATGCATGGAGCAGTGACAGCACAGGTTCACAGGTTTGGTTGTTATGCTTTCATATCTACTGACATTCAAACAAGCTTCATTGCCATAATCCCTATATCCCATGTATATCAGATGCTTTTTAAAGCAAGTTAACTGTCTTTTTACTGAGTCCAATGGAAAGCTTATTCCATAATTTAAGAAGACGATTTGCAGCATATCTGTCACCTTTTTCTACTATTGCTATTTATTTTTAATAATAGTTAACTTTCCTGGTCTAGTGTAAGTTCCCCTAGTTGCCGTCCAGGTATAGAATTTCAACCAAAAACAGACAATAGAATGTCTTATAAACCTCCATATAACCTATAACAATAAGAATGTAATGATATTTATTGATGTCTTTCTGAATAGATCAGGTTTTCAAACTTTATTATTTTATTTTATACACTCTGCCTTCTTTGTTTCACTGGTTTGTCCAGAGACTACAGATCAATGTTATTTTCAGTAATGCGTCAGTGAGATATGATGCACTCTTTAATGAGTGATGAGACATGACCTTTGGAATTAAATGGGTTACAGAATATTAATTTTTGAACTGCTGAGTGAAACCAGTTCACAGTACCAACCAGTGAATGTACTGGAAATGCTGACTTCACTCTGCTAAGCACAATACACTGATTTGCTTTTCTTTCCTATACATCTGAATGCATATTCAAGGGCATCAATGTACTTCTGCCTAACTAAAATGTTTCCTGAACACATGACATAGAGACTAAGTAAATATAAGATGGAGAAATCCATAACACAGGTCATACCACAAATGCATTATACATCATGCAGTACTGTAAAGCTAATATATGCATTAAAAGTGCACTTTTTTCCCTGTTCCCTCCCTTAGCATTCTGGGGTACATAGTCTAGTGCAGGTTTGTAACTTGGATATAGCTTTATTTGGGAAGAGGAAACATGCACCCTCACCTCTTGTTTGATATGTTGCCTCATATTCTTATATTGGCTTCTGTGCGGCATAAAGTAAATGAAATCTGCATACCAGACAGCTATCATCAGTCATGACTTTCACTGCCCACAAAAGTACAACCAACTTCATCTTGTAAGGCTACAGATAGGTGGAACACACTTACATTTTCTTTGTAACCATGTAGTCTTTCCCAGTGTCCCAGACCCTTGTCATTTGCCCATCCTGGTTGATGTGATGCATCACTTGAATCCTCACCCCTGATAATGCAGGCTATCATAACTTCTCTTAGTATCCTATTTTGTCAGTGTTCCGAATGGAGGCATTAGTTTTGTGTGTTTTCCCTACATTAGTGACTGGCATCCATTCCACATAACGTATCCAAACATCCTCCAAGTAAGCACTACTGAGGTTCATATTGTACTCTACTTTAGTGCCATGAGATATATTGCAATATAATTTTAAAGGTGTCTTTCTTATTCCTCTTAGCGAACAGTAATGAACAAGGATTGGCCATGTCTCATAGGTTCATAGGCTCATAGGTAGGTACTAAGCTATCTGCATGAAGGCATTTATAAGCCTAGCCAGAAAGTGTTGGCTTTCGTCGCCCCCTTAGATTAGTTCCCTGTGCCTCTGTCCAGCAGACCCACTGAAGTGATCCCCGGAGTAAACTTTCTATTTCCCATCCACTCGTCAAGGTTTCTTTTGAAGAGTGTTAGTGAGG